>NC_081330.1:54487559-54793496 GCF_026419965.1 Kogia breviceps
TTCAGATATTACATGATATTTCTAAAAATCTTATATGTCTGGTATAATGTTATAAGTCATAATTATAGTTATTACTTTAAAATGTATATCTCAGAAATAACTAAACTTCCTTGTCAATTGCATTATTATGAACTCTCATCAAATCTTTAACCATGGTCATTTTTAAGTCTTTTGTCATTTACAGACAGTTCTGTGTGTACTCTAATGCTTTTGCAAAAATGTTCCTATAAAAGGGTTTCATCTTCAAGAAATTCATGGAAAAGACTGACAAGTAAAGGTTTCTGGTAACTGACTACACTGCTGAACTGAATGAATAAGCATTTTCAGAACTCTAATGGAAAACTGATTAATTCATAAAAGTGCTAACAAATGATCAAGATGAAGAAAAAATAATTACATGGGACTGCATGAACTGATGTGGAGGATTATAATTCTGTGATTTTCTGTTTGAATAAAAAAAAAATCTCACAAGGACTCAGAGGCAAAAAATATACAAATCAATATTCACTGCAAAGTAAAGGACCTGTTACAGTGGAGGATTACTGGATTAATGTCACTATAATGACATAGTATGAGTGTGTTTCATGTTTGGTAAATGCAATCATTGTTGCTTTTGTTGTGGTCATCCATTTACAATGCTTGGTGTCAGTTTATCTCTTGTAAACATAAAATACATTGTGTGTGTGAAAAAAAAAGATATTAAATATACTTCTCGGTGCTATACAGAAAAAAAAGAATGTTACCTTTTCTCCACACCCTCTCCAGCATTTATTGTTTTTATATTTTTTGATGATGGCCATTCTGAATAGTGTGACATGATATCTCATTGTAGTTTTGACTTGCATTTCTCTAATGATTAATGATGTTGAGCATTCTTTCATGTGTTTGCTGCCAATCTGTATATCTTCTTTGGAGAAATGTCTATATGCCTCTGCCCATTTTTGCATTGGGTTTTTTGTATTTTTGATATTGAGCTGCATGAGCTGTTTTTAAATTTTGGAGATTAATCCTTTGTCAGTTGTTTCATTTGCAAATATATTCTCCCATTCTGAGGGCTGTCTTTTCATCTTGTTTATGGTTTCCTTTGATGTGCAAATGCTTTTAAGTATCATTAGATCCCATTTGTTTATTTTTGTTTTTATTTCCATTTCTCTAGGAGGTGGGTCAAGAAGGATCTTATTGTGATTTATGTCATAGAGTGTTCTGCCTATGTTTTCCTCTAAGAGTTTGATGGTGTCTGGCCTTACATTTAGGTCTTTAACACATTTTGAGTTTATTTTTGTGTATGGTGTTATGGAGTGTTCTAATTTCATACTTTTATGTGTACCTGTCCAGTTTTCCCAGCACCACTTATTGAAGAGGCTGTCTTTTCTCCATTGTATATTCTGGCCTCCTTCATCAAAGATAAATTGACCATATATGTGTGGGTTTATCTCTGGGATCTCTATCTTGTTCCATTGATCTATATTTCTGTTTTTGTGCCAGTACCATACTGTCTTGATTACTGTAGATTTGTAGTATAATCTGAAGTCAGGGAGATTGATTCCTCCTCCACTTCCATTTTTCTTTCTCAAAAATTTTTTGGCTATTCAGCATCTTCTGTGTTTCCATAAAAATTGTGAATTTTTTTTGTTCTAGTTCTGTGAAAAATGCCATTGGTACTTTGATAAAGGTTGCATTGAATCTGTAGATAGCTTTGGGTAGTATACTCATTTTCACAATGTTGATTCTTCCAATCCAAGTACATTATATATCTCTCCATTTATTTGTATCCTCTTTAATTTCTTTCATCAGTGTCTTATAGTTTTCTGCATTCAGGACTTTTCTCTCCTTATGTAGGTTTATTCCTAGGTATTTAATTCTTATTGTTGCAATGGTAAATGGGAGTGTTTCCGTAATTTCTCTTTCAGATTTTTCACCATTAGTGTATAGGAATGAAAGAGATTTCTGTGCATTAATTTTGTATCCTACTACTTTACCAAATTCATTGATTAGCTCTAGTAGTTTTCTGGTAGCATCTTTAGGATTCTCTATGTATAGTATCATGTCATCTGCAAACAGTGACAGTTTACTTCTTTTTTTCTCATTTGAATTCCTTTTATTTCTTTTTCTTCTCTGATTGCTGGGCTAAAACTCCCACCATTATGTTGAATAATAGTGGTGAGAGTGGGCCACCTTGTCTTGTTCCTGATCTTAGTGGAAGTGGTTTCAGTTTTTCACCATTGAGGACGATGTTCGCTGTGGGTTTGTCATATGTGGCCTTTATTATGTTGAGGTAAGTTTCCTCTATGCCTACTTTGTCGAGCATTTTCATCATAAATGTGTGTTGAATTTAGTCAAAAGCTTTTTTGGCATCTATTGAGATGATCATATGGATTTTATTCTTCAATTTGTTAATATGGTGTATCACATTGTTTGATTTGTGTATATTGAAGAATCCTTGCATTCCTGGGATAAACCACACTTGATTATGTTATGATTAATTTAATGTGCTATTGGATTCTGTTTGCTAGTATTTTGTTGAGGATTTTTGCATCTATGTTCATCAGTGGTATTGCCCTGTTGTCTTTTTGACATCTGTGTGTTATTTTGGTATCAGGTTCATGGTGGCCTTGTAGAATGAGTTTGGGAGTGTTTCTCCTTCTCCTATATTTTGGAAGAGTTTGAGAAGGATAGGTGTTAGCTCTTCTCTAAATGTTTGATAGAATTCACCTGTGAAATCATCTGGTCCTGGGCTTTTGTTTGTTGGAAGATTTTTAAGCACAGTTTCAATTTCAGTGCTTGTGATTGGTCTCTTTATATTTTCTATTTCTTCCTGTTTCAATCTCGGAAGGTTGTGCCTTTCTAAAAATTTTGCCATTTTTTCCAGGATGTCCATTTTATGGGCATATACTTGCTTGTAGTAATCTCTTGTGATCCTTTGCATTTCTGCAATGTCAGTTGTTACTTCTTTTTTATTTCTAAACCTATTTCTGTGAGTTTTCTCACTTTTTTTATTGATGAGTCTGGCTAATGTTTTATCAATTTTGTTTGTCTTCTCAAAGAACCAGCTTTTAGTTTTATAGATCTTTGCTATTGTTTCCTTCAATTATTTTTCACTTATTTCTTATCTGATCTTTATGATTTCTTTCCTTATTCTAATTTTGGGTTTTTTTTTTGTTCTTCTTTTGCTAATTCTTTTAGGTGTAAGTTTAGGTTGTTTATTTGAGATGTCTCTTGTTTCTTAACGTAGGATTGTATTGCTATAAACTTCCCTCTTAGAACTAATTTTGCTGCATTCCATAGGTTTTAGGTTGTCGTGTTTTCATTGTCATTTGTTTCTCGTTATTTTTTGATTTCCTCTTTGATTTCTTCAGTGATCTCTTGGTTATTAAGTAGTGTATTGTTTAGTTTCCATGTTTTTTGTTTTTTGTTTTTTTTTTCCACTATACGGGCCTCTCACTGTTGTGGCCTCTCCCGTTGCAGAGCAGAAGCTCCAGATGTGCAGGCTCAGCAGCCATGGCTCACAGGCCCAGCCAGTCTGTGGCATGTGGCATCCCCCTGGACTGGGGCATGAACCCATGTCCCCTGAATTGGCAGGTGGACTCTCAACCACTGTGCCACCAGGGAAGCCCTCCATGTGTTTGTATTTTTTACAGATTTTTCCCTGTAACTGATATCTTGTTTCATAGCATTGTGCTCAGAAAAGATACTTAATCTGATTTCAATTTTCTTAAGTTTACCAAGGCTTGATTTGTGACCCAAGATATGATCTACCCCAGAGAATGTTCCATGAGCCCTTGAGAAGAAAGTTTATTCTGTTGTTTTCAGATGGAATGTCCTATAAATATCAATTAATTCCATCTTGTTTAAGGTATAATTTAAAACTTGTGTTTCCTTATTTATTTTCCTTTTGGGTAATCTGCCCATTGGTGAAAGTGGGGTGTTAAAGTCCCCTACTATGATTGTGTTACTGTCGATTTCCCCTTTTATGGCTGTTAGTATTTGTCCTATGTATTGATGTGGTCTATGTTGGGTGCATAAATATTTACAATTCTCATATCTTCTTCTTAGATTTATCCGTTGATCTTTATGTAGTGTCCTTCTTTGTCTCTTGTAATAGTCATTGTTTTAAAGTCTATTTTGTCTGATATGAGAATTGCTTTCTTTTGATTTCCGTTTACATGGAATATCTTTTTCCATCCCCTCAATTTCAGTCTGTATGTGTCTCTAGGTCTGAAGTTGGTTTCTTTTAGACAGCATATATACAGTTCTTGTTTTTGTATCCATTCAGCCAGTCTATGTCTTTTGGTTGGAGCATTTAATCCATTTATATTTAAGGTAATTATTGATATGTGTGCTTCTATTACAGTTTTTTTAATTTTCGGGGGATTGTTATTGTAGGTCTTTTCCTTCTCTTGTGTTTCCTGCATAAAGAATTTCCTTTAGCGTTTGTTGTAAACCTCTTTTGGTGGTGCTGACTTTTCATAGCTTTTGCTTGTCTGTAAAAGTTTTAAGTTCTCTGTCAAATCTGAATGAGATCCTTGCTGGGTAGAGTAATCTTGGCTGTAGGATTTTTCCCTTTCATCACTTTAAATATGTCCTGCCACTCCCTCTGGCTTGCAGAGTTTCTGCTGGAAGTTCAGCTGTGAACCTTTTGAGGATTCCCTTGTATATTATGTGTTGTTTTTCCCTTGCTGATTTTAATATTTTTCTTTGTATTTAATTTTTGATAGTTTGATTAATATGTGTCTTGGCATGCTTCTCCTTTGATTTATCCTGTGTGGGACTCTCTGTGCTTCCTGGAGTTGATTAATTATTTCCTTTTTCTTATTTGGGAAATTTTCAACTATAATCTCTTCAAGTATTTTCTTAGTCCCTTTCTTTTTCTCTTCTTCTTCTGGGACCCCTATAATTCGAATGTTGCTGTGTTTAGTATTGTCCCAGAGGTCTCTGAGACTGTCCTCAATGCTTTTCAATCTTTTTTTCTTTTTTCTGCTCTGCAGTGGTTATTTCCACTGTTTTATCTTCCACATCACTTATCCGTTCTTCTATCTCAGTTATTCTGCTAT
The DNA here is from genome assembly GCF_026419965.1 of Kogia breviceps. Classification (NCBI taxonomy): domain Eukaryota; kingdom Metazoa; phylum Chordata; class Mammalia; order Artiodactyla; family Physeteridae; genus Kogia; species Kogia breviceps. The sequence goes on from NC_081330.1 coordinate 54,492,611, forward strand.
TGATTCCTTCTAGAGAATTTTTAATTTCATTTATTGTTTGCTCATCATTGTTTGTTTTCTCTTTAGAACTTCTTGTTCCTTGTTAAACGTTTCTTGTATTTTTCCATTCTCTTTCCAATATTTTGTATCATCTTTACTATCATTATTCTAAATTCTGATTCAGGTAGACTGCCTATTTCCTCTTCATTTGTTAGATCTGGTGGGTTTTTACCTTGCTCCTTCATCTGCTGTGTGTTTCTCCGTCTTCTCATTTTGCTTAACTGACTGTTTTGGGGGTCTCCTTTTTGCATGCTGCAGGTTCATAGTTCCCATTGTTTTTGGTGTCTGTCCCCAGTGCCTAAGGTAGTTTCTGTGGGTTGTGTTGACTTCCTGGTGGAGGGGACTAGTGCCTGTGTTCTGGTAGATGAAGCTGGATCTTTTTTTCTGGTCAGGAGGTCCACATCTGGTGGTGTGTTTTGGGGTGTCTGTGACCTTATTATGATTTTAGGCAGCTTCTCTGCTAATGGGTGTGGTTGTGTTCCTGTCTTGCTGGATGTTTTGCATAGGGTGTCCAGCACTGTAGCTTGCTGGTCGTTGAGTGAAGCTGGGTCTTGGTGTTGAGATAGAGATTTCTGGGAATGTTTCACCATTTGATATTACATGGAGCTGGGAGGTCTGTGGTGCACCAATATTCTGAACTTGGCTCTCCCACCTCAGATGCATTGCCCTGACTCCCATCTGGGGCACCAGGACCCTCTCATCCACACGGCTCAGAATAAAAGGGAGAAAAAGAGACAGAAAAAAAGAAAAAAGATATAAAATAAAGTTATTAAAATAAAAAATAATTATTAAACAATATTTTTGTAAAGTAATAAAACAAAGAAAGAAAGAAAGAAGAGAGCAACCAAACCAAAAATAAATCTACCTATGACTACAAGTGCTAAAAACTATACTAAAAAAAAAAAAAAAAAAGGACAGCTAGAACCCTAGGACAAAAGGTAAAAGCAAAGTTATACAGATAAATCACACACAGAAGCATACACATACATACTAACAAAAAGGGAAAAATATATATATTACATTGCTCCCAAAGTCCACTTCCTCAATTTGGGATTATTTGTTGTCTGTTCAGGTATTCCACCAATGCAGGGTTCATCAAGTTGATTGTGGTGATTTCATCCACTGCTCCTGAGGCCACTGGGAGTGATTCCCCTTTTTCTTCTTTGTTCGCCCAGCTCCTGGGGTTCAGCTTTGGATTTGCCCCTGTCTCTTTGTGTAGGTCTCCTGAGGGTGTCTGTTCCCTCTCTGACATTTTGAGGTTAAAGCAACAGCTTATTAGGGGGTTCTTGCTCACTGAGACTGGGGGGAGGGAGGGGCACAGCATGTGGGGTGAGCCTGCAGTGGCAGAGGCTGGCATGACGTTACAACAGTATGAAGTATGCCATGTGTTCTCCTAGGGATGTTGTCCCTGGATCATGGGACCCTGGCAGTGGCGGACTGCACAGGGTCCTGGGAAGGGTGGTGTGCATAGTGACCTGTGTCTGCACACAGGCTTCTTGGTTCCTGCAGCAGCAGCCTTAGCATCTCATGCCCGTCTCTGTGGTCTTTGTTAATTGCCCCAGCTGGTGCCCATGTCTAGAGCTCATTTAAGTGGTGCTCTTAATCCCCTCTCCTCCCGCACTGCGAAAAAAAAGAGACAAGAAAAGGTCTCTTGCCTCTTTGGCAACTACAGATTTTTTCCTGGACTCCCTTCCAGCTAGCTGTGGCACACTAACCCTCTTCAGGGTCTGTTCACGCAGCCAACCCCTGTCCTGTCCATGGGATCTGACCTCCGAAGCTGGAGCCTCAGCTCCCAGCCTTCTCCTGTCCCAGCGGGTCAGCAGACAAGCCTCTAGAGCTGGTGAGTGTTGGCCAGCACTGATCCTCTGTGCAGCAGTCTCTCTGCTTTGTCCTCTGCACCCCTGTTGCTGCACTTTCCTCTGTGTCTCCAAAGCTTCCTCACTCTACCACCCACAGTCTCCATCCATGAAGGGGCTTCCTAATGTGTGGAAACATTTCCTCCTTCACAGCTCCCTCCCAATAGTTCAGGTCCCATCCCTATTCTTTTGTCTCTGTTTTTTTTTTTTTTTTTTGCCCTGCCTAGGAACATGGGGAGTTTCTTGACTTTTGTGAAGTCTGAGGTCTTCTGTCAGCATTCAGTAGGTGTTCTGTAGGGGTTGTTCAACATGTAGATATATTTCTGATGTATTTGTGGGGAGAAAGGTGATCTCCAAGTCTTACTCTTCCACCATCTTGAAGCTCCAGAACACATTTGTTTGACATAAATCACAGCAAGACTATTTTTGACCCACTTCCTTGAGTAATGAATATAAAAATAAATGGGACCTAATTAAACTTAAAACCTTTTGCACAGAAAAGGAAACCATAAACAAGATGAAAAGACAACCCTCAGGATGGGAGAAAATATTTGCAAAATGAAACACGGAAAAAGGATTAATCCCCAAAATATACAAACAACTCATGGAGCTCAATATCAAAAAAAAAAAAAAAAAAAAAAGACCCAAGTAAAAAAATGGGTGGAATACCTAAACAGACATTTCACCAAAGAACACACACAGATAGTCAAGAGGAACATGAAAAGATGCTCAACATCACTAATTATTAGAGAAATGCAAATCAAAACTACAATGAGGTATCACCTCACACCTGTCAGAATGGTCTTTATCAAATATCTAGAAACAATAAATGCTGGAAAGGGTTTGGTGAAAAGGGAACCCTCCTGCACTGTTGGTGGGAATGTAAATTGATACAACCACTATGGAGAACATTATGAAGTTTCCTTAAAAATAAATCTGTGTATTCTTCTAACAAAGTTAACAACTAAGAAGTATGATACCTATGATTCCTGATCTTTTCTACTGCCTTTAAAAATTTTAATATTTGGAGATTCTAGGATCTCTTTATCCATGATTCATAAATTTCATGATACTGTGCTTTTGTGTGTAGTTCCTCTTTCCTTCATCATGCTGCTTATTTTGTTAGACACTTCCTAACGGGAGATTTAAACTACTTTCTTTTGTTTATGTTACTATTACTCATATGTTTGAATTCTTGTAGTGACTTCCTAAATATTTAATCTTCCTTCTCCTTTTGTTTTTGTTTTTATTTTTCTGGCTGCACCACATGGCATGTGGGATCTTAGTTCCCTGACCAGGGGTCGAACAAGTGTCCCCTGCAGTGGAAGCACAGAGTCTTATCCACTGGACTGACAGGGAACTCCTTATCTTCCTTCTCTTTTTTTCTTCCATTTTATTATCTTTTTGTTCTACTTTCTGGGAATTTTTTAACTTTATTTCCAAAATATTTATTGAAGTTTTGTTTTTTGGTTATATATTTTAATGTCAAATAGCTATTTCTTAATTTTCTGATTTTTCAATATAATCTAGTAATTGATTTATATATAAAAGATCTTTTCATTTCTTTGTGGATATTATGTGTTTTTTTTAATGATTTCTTCTGTTCCTTGAATTGATTCTAATTTGTCCATTTTATTTCCTATTTGTTTTGGTTCTTTCTTTCATTTTTGATACCTCTATCAAAAATCTAGTGTACCTGGCATGTCCATTCATATTTCAGAGTGAGGACTTAAAATCTTCATATGAACTCTGTTTAAATAATAGCATTCATTCTAGTGTGAACATGTGAATAACTCACTATTTCATTGATAAACCAGAAAGTAGTTTCTAGAGGTCTTTTCTCTGAAGCTATTTAGTTTTTCAGGAAAGGAATCCTACAAATCCCTGCTTGGGACTCTTATGAATGTCTTCCCTAGTTCTGGAAATAGGGTGGGGTACTAAGCTTGACGTCTCACCAGGCAATGTAAACTTTAATACCTTTTGTTTTCACCACTCTACCTCATGAAACGTAAGCTATAACTTCTATTATTTTTAAAACCAGTGCCTCTGTACCTTTCTCATTATTTTTATTCCCTAGATTTAAAAATATTGGACAAATTACCTTTGGCTGACAAATTTCCTAATGTGAACATTTTTATTCTCAGAAAGTTTAAGACATAAGATTCAGCAATTCCATTCGTATCTGAAGAAAACAAAAACACTAATTAGAAAAAAATATGCATCCCTATGTTCCTTGCTGTATTATTTATGATAGACAAAATGTGTAAACAATCTAGGTGCCCATCAATAGATGAATGGATAAATAATATGTGAGATTATATATATATGTATACACACACACACAAAATGGAATATTACTCAGCCATAAAGCAGAATAATATCTTGCCTTTTGTGATAACATGGATGGATCTAGAGAGTATTATGCTACATGAAATGATAATTCAATGAAAACAAATACTGTATAATTTCACTTATATGTGTAATCTGAAAAAAAAAGAATAAACAAACATAACAAAACAAAAACAGAGTTATAGATACAGAGAACAAAGAGGTGGTTGCTGGGTGGGGGCAGGGGGTGAAGAATTAAGTTAGGAAGATAAAAAGGTGCAAACTTCAATTGTAAAATAAATGACTCACAAATATGAGATGCACAGTGTGGGGAATATAGTCAATAACTGTGTAATATCTTTGTATGATGACTTATTATAACTAGACTTATTGTGGTAATCAGTTTGAAATGTATAGATATATCAAATCACTGTGTTGTGTAACAAGAACTAACATAGCATTGTAGGTCAATTATTCTTCAAAAACAAACTGATAGAAAAGGATGAGATTTGTGGTTACAGGAGGTGGGTAGTATGGAGAAGGGGAATTGAATGAAGGCAGTCAAAGGTACAAACTTACAGTTATAAAATAAATTAGTACTAAGGATTTGGTGTACAACTTGATAAATATAATGAACTCTGATATACGTTATATATAAAGGTTCTTAAGAGAGTAAATTCTAAAAGTTCTCATCATAAGAAAAAAAATTTCTATTTCTTTAATTTTGTATCTATTTGAGAAAATGGATTTTCATTAAACTTACTGTGATAATCATTTCATGATGCATGTAAATCATATTATTATGCTCTACACCTTAAACTTATACTGTACTGTATGTCAGTATTATCTTATTAAAGGTGGAAGAGAAAAACAAAAAAAAATGTTTGACAGGAAATCAAGGGAAACGTTTGTTACAGAATAAGCAATATGCATTTTTTTCTGTAACAAGTGGGTATATAAACCCTTTAAAATACTTCTGTTGATCATAAGTAATCAAGACTGATTCTTATAGAACAATGATTATAATTTATATCTAAGGAATATGAAGTCAGAACCCAGATGCCCAGGTACCAGGAAGGTCATGCATAATGTCACAGTTTGAACCAAATTTATAGGAAATGAGCATTTACAAATGTAGTATGAGTCTACTGGCATAATTGCATTCAAAGCTATAGTGTAATTAACTGGGTGAGTGTCAGGGCATTCATGACAGTTGTACCCAAAGCTGACCTTTAAATTTGAGTATTCAATTGTCCCTTTTATGCAGGCACAGTAAGAGCATGCAAAGAAATTAGGAAAAGTAAAGGAATTGAGATATATAAGATTAAACAATACAAGTTTATTTATATATATATATATATATATATATATATATATATATATATATGGAATATTTTCTACCCATCCTCACTATTAATGTGGCTTATTACTTCTGGATGGGGAAGGGAGAACCCCAAAGGCAACAAAATAAGGAACAATTCTAAATATTAGTATCTGGGTTGCTTTCAAAAAAACGAAGGGGGACCTAATGGAGTTTCATAGATGATAGAACGCTGTTATTCTTATCAAATAAGTCAGAAGAATATCAAATAATTGAGTGACATTTCTATAGCAAAGCTTTCTCCATTCCCATCTACTATTTTATGTAAAGTTTTCTCACAGTTTATGTCTGTAAAAAATAAAATATAATGCTGAACTCTGTTTATAAGCACATGAAATAATTGTGCATATTCATCTCAATAGACACATTTCCAATACAATTATATTTTTTATATTTAGTAATCATATACAAAACTTTATATTATATTTATTTGTTTTGAATAATGTCCCATGAATAATTTTAATGGTAAATAAAACCAGAAGAAATGTTAGCACTTTGAGCCATATAGATTTAAAAAATAAAAACAGCATTTAAAAATTACAAAATACATATATTTTTTTCCTGAGAAGTATGATAGTAACCCTTATAGGACTATCAGTATAAGAATGTATGAAGAAGATGGATTGGAAAGAAGACCTTAAGAATGGAAAAGATTTCTGACTTTTATAAAAGAACTTTTAAATTTTTTATTAATGGATGGTAGAGATTATCAAGTTGCCATCTATTTGGATTCCAATAGTACTTTTAAAAGTGTGATATAATATTTTTATTTGCAAATGTGAATATTTATAATACACCAAAATTACATCATCTTCAAGTATTTAAAATTATGATAAAATTTTCACATGTCTAACTAAAAGTACAGGTGATGCAGGCTTGTTTTTCTTCCCAATTCTTTTAGAGGTTATCCAAGCAAAATCATTTAAATGCCATTGACCAAGAATGGTTCCTGTATAAAATTAATTATTTATTCCCAGTACAATTTGAATGTTTATTTGATGTATAGCATCTATAATGCAGAAAAGGATTATGGACAAAAATAGGAATAATATATTGGTTTAGAACCTAGAATCTGGTGCTGGCCCTACCCTGTGATCTTCAGCTTATCCCCTATGCTGTTTAATCATCTTTTTTTATCTTTAAATGAAAAAAATGACAAATATTTTGTGAAATATAGTGAGATGTTCAGTGTCTAATAAACCGAGTTGACAGCAAGAAGCACAGACTTCTTGAGCCAGACTGTTGTTTTAAGTATAACCGTAAGACTTCCTGCTATGGTCTGATTATGTTCACCCCAAATTCATGTTGAAATCCTAATCCCTAAAGATGAGGTGGGGCCTTAAAACTTATTTGATCTACTTTAAAATTGTATTGTTATTGCTTTTAACTCAGAAACACATTTTATTAACAGGAAGAGTTGTCTGGGTGCTTACCTTTCATCAGCTCTCTTCAAAAATGTTCTTAATGTAAAGTCTTAGGAAACAGTTGGTGAAAATAAAATAATTTATATGAACTGTTTCCTCCCTGTAGGAATTGTTGAATACTATAAATGCAAAGAGGATTGCTGCAAGAGACGTCTCTTTTTCATGAAACAATAATTAGATCTTCCTTTTCTGGGGACAAGGGATGAGGATTGAGATATGCTGTTTTGAAAAATCTTCATTTTTTTTTCAAAATTTTCCCACAACTTTCTCAATATCAGTAAATGTTCTTCCACAGCATTATATTATATATCACCTCAAACTAAACTAACATAGATACTGACTGACTGTAGAGTTAAATATGCCTATACCTTTTTCTAAACTAATATTCACTGTATTTTTCACCATCATTGCTTTGCTTTAATATTTGTTAGTATTTATTGAGCACTAAGCGTCTATAGGCATTAGGATGTGTTGGTAAAATTTTCCCAATAGTAAAGAAAAAGAAAATAGCCCACATACCTTAGTGCTCTGCTGCTGAACAGCTGGTCAGTTTGCCAAATACAGGTAATTTCCCTCAGTGTCAATTGTGATCTTGTTTTCCAGTAGTGACTCATCTACTAATATAATCATGATGTAGGAAAATTCAATTTCATTGTAGTTAGATGAGGCTTATGTTTGATATATTTCTGGTTTTCTTAAAGTCTACCTGAGGAGAGTGACTACCTTTTCTTGATCCTATTCTTTCCAAAAAATGTCCATTATCTTTAATTTCTTTGACAGTTAAACCTTGAATAAATGGTCTCTGTCTGCACTCTATATTTCCTCACTCTTTGTGTCCTCATTAACTCTCGGCAAATCTGATTTTGCCGTACAATTCGACATAAATTGCTTTCTCCAAGATCACCAATGACCTCTTTCGAGTAAAACCCAATGAAATTTACTCAGATCCTTTTCAAATTCTATGTGTTACTTGACATAATTGATTATCCTATACCTGAAATTCTTCCTCACCCTTAGGTAAAATAACACATTATCTTGTTATCCTCCTGCTTACTTGCCAAAAGTTTTTTTCTTTATTTTTGCTCTGTTGCCTACAGTCATTCATTAAACAAATGTTTATTGAGCTCTAGACCCTATTCTATGTAAAGCTAGGTAAACATCTGGGGATTCAACTGGGAATATGAGTAGATCCCTAGTTTCATATGGGGGTAGTGACAAACAAAATAAAACTAGGTAATTTTTACTTATTACAAGTGTTATAAAAATAATAAATCTGAGTGATATAGATGAGAGTGACTGTAAGTCACAGGCATTGGCAGGGAGGGTAGTTTCCTTTAGGTTTAGTTGTCAAGTAAGGACAATGTCAGGAGGTGATACTTTAGTAGAGACCTAAGTTGATTCAAAGGAGCCAGCAATTCCCATATACGATTGTGTGAGAATGTGCCAAGCAGACATAATTACAATGCCAAGGTGAAAATAGCTTGGGTCACAATAGGAATTGAAAGGCCAGTATAGCTGATTAAAGTGGGTAAGGAAAAAAGAAGTAGAAAATGAGATCAGAGAGGGAGGTAGCATACAGATCATGGCTCTGTAGACTATAGTAAGGTGTGTGACTTTTCTTATAAATATAATAAAAGCCATCGAAGGTTTATAAACAAGGGAATTATATGATCTCATATAATCTGATTTATATTATAAAAATATCACTCTGCCTGCTGTATGGAATATAGGTTGTTAACAGCATTCAAGAGAAGAAATAGAACAGTTAGGATATTGCAGTAGTCTAGGGGAGAGACGATGATTTCTTAAATGCACTGGTGACAAAGGGAAAGTATAATTTGGGATATGTTTTGGAGATAATGTTGACAGGTATTGCTGACAGATTATATGTAGTGAAGTGGTGAGAACAATAAAATGATCAAGGATGACTCCTGAGATTTTGGCTTGAGAAAATGGGAGAATAATAGAGCCACTGACTGAGATATATTGATATGAAGAGACTGAAGAGATATTCTTATTGGGGAGAAGAAAATCCAATCTTATATTTCTGATGTCCACAGGATCAGTCTTTGGCTTTCTGTTATTTTCACATTCACCTATTGGGATACTTCATTTTATCTCAAGGCGTTTATGCTAAATATTCAGAAATCTACCTCTCTTACCCTGAATTATGTAAATTCTCTTGCTTTATATCAAACTTTTACATGGAAGTGGCATTTAAATAAAATTTGAATGAGATGGAAAAAATAATGGAATGAGTTGTTAAATTTCTTGCTATTGGTGAAATGAACACCTTAATGTGTTCACCATGATCTTTAAACTCTAATTCATACAAGAATATTTTAAAGAAAGTGGAAGTGTTATACTTTATTTGATAAAGGAAACAAATAGTTTATAAAGCAGCCAAAAATGTCTATAGGCTTTTCCTTCCAGAATTTCACCCAAGTATTGGCAGAATATATGATTTTAAACTTTGTTAAATATTCGGGGTCCCTGGACCCAACTCCAAAAACGTGTGTGGAGGCTTCCCCACACCCACAAGCAATTCTTGGATGCCAGCAAGATGTCTGATAATTCAATTCAGTTCTGACACTATCTACCAGGAGAAAGGAACAGATTCCACAGGTAAAGGGCTCAGTCCCACAAGACCACCCTCTATTTCAGGTGTCTTTTGCAAGTGCAGGTTGTTACCTGTACCTGTAACTAACCGGTTACAAATTGGAGGTTTCTATGACCCCTTCAAACTCAGGATTCCAATTTGCAATTCCAGGTTTTACCTGTACTTCTGATCAACTGGCTATAAACCAGAGGTTTGCGTGCCTCCCAACTCAGGTTCAATTAATTTGCTAGAGTGGCTCACAGAACTCAGGAAAATCTGTTTGTTCATTAGATTACCAATTTATAATAAAATATTATTAAAGTCTACTTACCAGCTAGATGGAGATACATAGGGCAAGTTCCTGAACAAAGGAGTTTCTGTCCTCATGACCTTGGGGCCTGGCATGATGGCATGCAAAAGTATTCTTGTCTCCCCATGTGGAAGCTCTCTGAAAAAGGACTAAAAACTGTCCTTCTGTGTTTTTACGGAAACTTCATTACATAGTCATAATTGACTAAATCACTGGCCAACGATGATTGATTTAACCTCAATCCCCTCTCCCCTCCCTGGAAAACCAGAGGATGGGACTCAAAGTTCCAAACCTCTAAAAGTCACTTTCATTAACATAAGCCCAATTGTGAAGGAAAGGGCTTGTTATGAGTAACACCATTCACCTTAATGGCCCTTAAGCACTTTTCAGGAACCTAGGACAAGATACCAAATATTGTAACAAAATATGCTCCCAATGCCTTTATGGATCAGAAAATTCAAGGGTTTTGGGAGTTGTGAGCCAGGAATTATGGATGGAGACCAAATAAATATGAGAAATATATTTTGGTCATCTGAATGACCAAATATATATTTGATAAATCACAATATCACAATTCCTTATTCAACTAATATGCCACCAATAAACATGTATAGTCAAAGTGCCATCTCTGTTGATTGTTCAATTCCTCTTTTTATTTTCATTTACCTATTATAAAAACATTTGCTTTTGTATGCTGTATGTGTCTTAAGACTCCTTTATTTACATATGTCTCACTATAGTAGTGGTACTAGGATTTTTTATAAAGTATTTAGTAATATAAACAAAAATTTTAAAATGTAAGAATTGAAATTGAGACAAAATTGTCATTGTTTGTGGATATGCTCATCTACTTAAAAAAACTAATAAAATCAACACACCCCACTGAAACCTACAAGAATATTTAGAAAATTGGTAGATATAAAATTAACTTACAGCATTTCACTTCCCAATCAATAACAAACTAGAAATATGTCATTTACATTGGCAAAAAGAACTATGAGGAATCTAGAAATTATATATATATATATATATATATATATATATATATATATATATATATATATATATACTAAGTATATAGTCTAGAGAATATATGTAATCTTTATGGAGAAAACTTTAAAAGCTAATGGTGGATATAGAAAATCATCTGAATAAATGGAAATACTTTCCATGACCTTGGATGAGGTAACAATGTTGTAAAGAAGCCAGTTGTCCAAAAATTAGTCATTAATTTCAATGGACAGTAGAACTCATATAATAGATGATACTGAGATAATTGATTCCCTATAGACAAAAATAAATCCAGGTCTCAATTTAACCCTACATGCAAAAATATATTCCACATAGGAGTAATTACCTAAATATGAATGATAAATCTGTAAAGTTACTTGAATTAGGATGCTATCTTTGAATAACAAGGAGTTTTTAAGCAAAATGATCTGTGATAAAGAAAAAGAAAAGGAAAATAAAGGAAAAAATTAATTATATAAAGTTTTCAGTTCTACAAAGTACATTATGGATAAAATTAACAAACAGATGAGGCATTGGTAGAAGAAGTTTGTAGTGTTTGAAACTGACAATGGACTGATACAAACTAAAAATCAGAGGGAACACCTATACATCATTATGTTGCCTAAGACAAGTTGAAGATATTTAATTCACCTTAAAGGTACCAGGCTGGATTTTAATGACTTACAAAACCCAAAGACATGTTCTATACATGCTGATATTCTGTACTATATGAAGGACTCTTCTATATTTCATGGTTAGATTATATTTACAATAAAATCACTGCATTTATGTCCCCCTCCACCCCTGACAGTGATGCCTCCAGGATGATGTTAAAGAACAAATGGATTGTGGGAACATCTTTTAGCTTTGGGACCCCAGGAGACTTAGATAATATATCTTACATATTTAAATGCTAGAACTATGATGATTTTTTGTTCCCATCAGAAACACTAAGCACTTGACTGGATCTTACAGACCCACAATATGGTAAATAATTATTATTCATCATAAACATATGCCCGTCTTTTCATAGCATGCCACAGAGTTTCTGGGCTCAGGGCTCTCAATATATTTCTGTTCTTTTCAAATCATTCAAATTAATATGTCTTTTTAGTTTGCTTTATAGTACTGAATGAGGTACTATCAATGTGGAGGTGCTTCTCTGCAGCCTTTTGGAACTGGCTACTCTGTGGGCTTATCTGCCCTTTTTGCAAAACAAACCCAATGACTTTGGTCACTACAACTTACAGGAACACCACACAAATACATGAGTCTGGACTATGTTTCAAAGCTAGGTTACCAGGAATATTATCTCTCTAGTTTCAAGAGCCATGTATCATATTAAACTGATCCTTAAAGCAAAGAGCCACGTACTTTAAAACTTCACATTTATGTTTATGGACAAATGATTCCAATGAAAGGATCCAACTTTACCTAAGACGCACTATTTTCTCTATAGGCATTTATACCTAAAACTTGAAAATTTATACTTTTAATCTTTTTAACAATAATTAAGCTTTCATAAATGAGTTCAATCATCTTATAACTTTTAATAGAATCTATGAAATTGAAAAAATTAAAAATTCCTCCACATTAAGTTTACTATACTGACCTAATGGCAGAGAATAACTTTTATTCACCTCTCAACCAAATATTTGCATAAAAATTCCAGCCAGGTAACAAAGATTTAACAATGTTACAGAAGGATAAATCTATAATGTGAATTTCTGTTATTCCAGAAGCATTTCAACTCCATGTTGCACATCTGCAGACATACTGGATTTTGTGATTTCTTTTTCTCCATAAGAAAATCTAGATGTTTGACTGTATCTTAAGGAACACTCAGGTACCATGTACTAAAAACAAGTTATTAACATTTTACAGACTGTACAGTCTTTCCCAGAGTTTCTCTGAATTTTTCTAGACAAAGCTAGAGAAATAAGCATAGATGGTAGGCAGAAAGTGTATCTCTTCAATCAAAAAATAATAAGCTCTTCCTTAAAGTATTACATTTACAAGTGTTTTGAAATTAAGATAAAAGAGAATAAAAAATCTAAATATAATATATAGAATGCACATTGAATTGTCTGGGGCACTTATTATAAGAGACTCTCATTTTAATTTTGATACCTATAATTTAATATTTTACCACTGTAACTAAAAATAACCTTCCTTGCACATGTATCAGGGGGCATTGATTTTATCTCTGTACTTCAAATACATATCAATTCCATTACATTTATGTTTTCCCCTTCTAAGGGCTTCTTTCATATTTTTAAAAAAATTCCTTCTGTGAAAATTTCGTCTAACTTTTAAGATACACCACTCCTCAAAATTACAGCACACATTATAGAAATGGATTATTGGGTGACTTTCTGATTGTTCAGTGGTTAAGACTTTGTGCTTCCACTGCAGGGGGTGCGGGTTCAATCCCTGGTCAGGGAGCTAAACTTGCCCAAGCTATGCGTTGTAGCCAAAAAAAAAAAAAAAAACCAAAAAAAAAGAAATGTATTATTTAATGTGTGCTTTTATCCTGAAACGATACAAACTCACTCAGAATGGGACTGTTTTCCCTTATATATTAAAAACTCCAATGTATGTATAAGAACTCATTCATCTCACAAAGTGTGAATCTTCTCCTTTCATACATTGGTATGATTAATTGCATAAGTAAATTATCAGATGATAAAATATTACATTACTGGGATAATCACTACTTAGAAATGTAGAAATGATGTACTTTTTTGTTACTACACTAAGTTCAGTTAGCCATTTTTTTTCTGTTGCAATATAGTTTTTTTTATAAGATATTGAAAATAGTTTTGTCTGCTATAAAGTAGGACTTGTTATTTATTTTATATAGAGTAGTATATATGTGCTAATTGGAAACTCCTAATTTATCCCTAACCCTGCTTCACTTTTGGTAATTATAAGTTTAGTTTCTATGTCTGTGAGTTTCTATTTCTGTTTTGTACTTAAGTTCATTTCTATCATTTTATTTTTAGCTTCCACATGTAAGTGATTTGTCTTTCTCTGTCTCATTTACTTCACTTAGTATGATAAACTCTAATTCCACCTGTGTTTCTCAGTCAACCATTTTTTTAATTGAGAAATTTAAAATCTATAATTTTAGTGAAATTGACTTGTAATGAATGATTTGTACTATCTTATATAATTTTTTAACATCTTTATTGGAGTATAATTGCTTTACAATGGTGTGTTAGTTTCTGCTTTACAACAAAGTGAATCAGCTAATCATATACACATGTTCCCATATCTCTTCCCTCTTGAATATCCCTTCCTCCCACCATCCCTATCCCACACTTCTAGGTGGTCACAAACCACCTAGCTAATCACCCTGTGCCATGCGGCTGTTTCCCACTAGCTATCCACCCTATGTTTAGTAGTGTATATATGTCCATGCCACTCTCTCACTTCATCACAGCTTACCCTTCTGCCTCCCCATATCCTCAAGTCTATGCTCTAGTAGGTCTGTGTTTCATTCCCATCCTAGCCCTAGTCTCGTCATGACACTTTTTTTTCTTAGGTTCCATATATATGTGTTAGCATATGGTATTTGTTTTTCTCCTTCTGACTTACTTTACTCTGTATGACAGAATCCAGGTCCATCCACCTCACTACAAATAACTCAGTTTCATTTCATTTTATGACTGAGTAATATTCTATAGTTTATATGTGCCACATCTTCTATATCCATTCATCTGTGGATGGACACTTAGGTTGCTTCCATGTCCTGGCTATTGTAAATAGAGCTGCAATGAACATTTTGGTACATGACTCTTTTTGAATGAAGGTTTTCTCAGGGTATATGCCCAGTAGTGGGATTGCTGGGTCATATGGTAGTTCTATTTGTAGTTTTTTAAGGAACCTCCATACTGTTCTCCACGTGGCTGTATCAATTTACATTCCCACCAGCAGTGCAAGAGTGTTCCCTTTTCTCCACACCCTCTCCAGCATTTATTGCTTCTAGAATTTTTTGATGATGGCCATTAAGACTGGTGTTAGATGATATCTCATTGCAGTTTTGATTTGCATTTCTCTAATGATTAATGATGTTGAGCATTCTTTCATGTGTTTGTTGGCAATCTGTATATCTTCTTTGGAGAAATGTCTATTTAGGTCTTCTGCCCATTTTTGGATTGGGTTGTTTGGTTTTTTTTTGAGCTGAATGAGTTGCTTATAAATTTTGGAGATTAATCCTTTGTCAATTGCTTCATAAGCAATTATTTTCTCCCATTCTGAGGGTTGTCTTTTGGTCTTGTTTATGGTATCCTTTGCTGTGCAAAAGTTTTAAGATTCATTAGGTCCCATTTGTTTATTTTTGTTTTTATTTCCATTTCTCTAGGAGGTGAGTCTAAAAGGATCTTGCTGTGATTTATGTCATAGAGTGTTCTGCCTATGTTTTCCTCTAAGAGTTTGATAGTTTCTGACCTTACATTTAGCTCTTTAACCCATTTTGAGTTTTTTTTTTGTGTGTGTGGTGTTAGTTAGTGTTCTAATTTCATACTTTCACATGTAGCTGTCCAGTTTTCCCAGCACCACTTATTGAAGAGGCTGTCTTTTCTCCATTGTATATTCTTGCCTCCTTTATCAAAGATAAGTTGACCATATGTGTGTGGGTTTATCTCTGGGCTTTCTATCCTGTTCCATTGATCTATATTTCTGTTTTTGTGCCAATACCATACTGTCTTGATTACTGTAGCTTTGTGGTATAGTCTGAAGTCAGGGAGCTGGATTCCTGCAGCTCCATTTTGCATTCTCAAGATTGCATTGGCTATTCGGGGTCTTTTGTGTTTCCATACAAATTGTGAAATTTTTTGTTATAGTTCTGTAAAAAATGCCAGTGGTTATCTTATAAAATTTTGATATCAAGTTCATGCTACTTTCATAAGATGAGTTGGGAAGCTTTACAACATTTAAAATTTTTTTCTGGAAAAATTTCCATAAGTAAGGATTATTATTTTTTTCCTTGAAAATTTATAATTCACTTTTAAAACCATTTTTGTGTAGAGGTATTTTTGAGGGAGGTGAGAGTGTTTCTTGAATATTTTGATTTCTTTAAAGACTTTAATTTTTTTTTTCAGGAACATATCTATTTGCTTTATAATTCAAACAAATTTACATATAGCTTTTCATGGTTTTTGTTAGATTTTTAAGCTTCACTTATATCTCAAGTTATCAACTTTTTTCTGCATTTTATGTATTTTCCTTATCTCATTTTTTGTAACAGCTTTATTGAGATATATTTCACATGCCTTGCAGATAACTCACTCCATGTGTACAATTCTATGGTTTTTAGTATATTCACAGTTGTACAACCATCACCATGATGAAATTTAGAACATGTTCTTCACTCCAAAAAAGAAACTTCATACTCTTTAACTACTATGTTGCAACTCTTCTATCTTCTCCAAATATAGGCAATCATTAATCTGAATTCTGTCTCTATGGATTTGCCTATTATGGACTTTTATATAAATAGAATCATATAACATGGAGCCTTTTGTGTCATTTATGTCACTTAACATAGCGCTTCCAAGGTTTATGCATGTTGTATTATGTATCATTATTTCATTCCTTTTTAAAGTTAAATAATATTCCATTGTATGGATATACCACATATATTTATACATTAATGATTTGGTGGAAATTTGAGCTGTTTCCACTTTTTGACTATTATGCATAATGATGCTATGAACATTTTATACCATTTGCTTCTATGAATATATATTTTCAATTCTCTTTGGTATATATCTAGAAATAGAATTTCTGTATCATATCGTAACTGTATGTTTAACTTTTGGAAGAACTGCCAAACTGTTTTCAAAAGTGACTGCATCATTTTATATTCCCATAAACAATGTCAATTTCTTGAAGTTCTTGTTAACACTTGTTCTTATCTGTCTTTTTAATTTTCACCATCCTGATGGGTGGGAAGTTGTATCTTAGTGTGGTTTTTAATTTGCATTTCCATAGTAACTAGTAATGCTGAACATTTTTTTTATTCATGTACTTTTAGCAATTTGTATATCTTCTTTGGAGAAATGTCTTTTCAGATACTTTGTCAAGTTTTAAAGTTAGAATATTGTCTTTATTATTAAATTGAGTTTTTTATATATTATAGATATTAGTCTCTTATCAGACATATGATTTGTGAATATTGTCTCTCATTATATCAGTTGTCTTTTCACTTTCTAGAAAGAGAGTCTCTTGAAGCCCAAAAGTTTTAAATTTTGAAGTCTAATTTATCTATTATTTCCTTGGTTGCTTATGCTCTTGACATCATATCTAGGGCATCATTGGCTGCTACGTTTTCTTTTGAGATGTTTATAGTTTTAGCTCTTATACTTAGGTCTTTGATTCATTTTGTGTTAATTTTTGTATATGGTATGAAATAGGGTCCCAAATTTATTCTTCTGCATGTGGATATCTAGCTGCCTCAGCACCTTTTGTTGAAAAGACTATACTTTCTCCATAGAATTGTTCTTGCATCCTTGTCAAAAATCAAATAACCATAAGTGTGAGAGTATATCTGAACTCTCAGTTCTATTTATTGTTCTATACATCTATTCTTATGATGTTACCACACAGGGTTGTTTACTGTAGCTTTGCAGCATGTTCTGATTTGGAGAAATGTGAGTCCTTCAAATTTCTTTTCCTTTTTCAAGATTGTTTTGGTGATTTTGGGTCTCTTGAGTTTCCTTATGAATTTTAGGATCAGCTTGTTGGTTTCTATAAAAAAGTCAGCTAAGATTCTGATAGGGATTATGTTGAATCTATAGATCAATTTGAGGAGTATTTTCATCTTAATAATTTTAAGTCTTCTTATCCATAAACATGGGTGTCTCTCTAAATGTTTAGAGTATTATAAAGTGTACTATTTACTCACAGTATTCCTTTGAAATCACTTTATGGTATTACAAATAAATCGATTACTGTGAATATCTACTTTCACTATATTGACCAATATCCCTACATAACTGTTTCTATAATTTTAAGAGAAATGACTCAATGAATGTGATCAGTACTAATTCCTGACTATGAATAGAGTCTATTACTTTGATAACTGCATATTGATTTGTTTAATGAATAATAATAGTATATCTTCCTCCTCCCACCATAAGCAAATATAAAACTAGACAAAATATATGAAGCAATTATCTTCAGGCAGTGTTCAATGGGCAATTCAAGCATATGATCCTTGAGAGAAGGAAATAATATATGGAAAACTCCACATTTATTTTGAATTTCCCCTCAGGATACTTTCTTAATTGTAGCATAGGGAAATGGAGCCCAAAGTGCCACCAGTGGTTTCACAGAGCAGAAGAAAGAATGTAGAGTTTAAAATTGCTGCATTAAAGGAAGAAGGAGCTGCACAAAAAAAGGAGTTAAAAATATTCATAGGTGTCCTTTGGTGTCTGCAGCTGAATACAAAATCATGTATGAGTAGGATGACATTAAATGAGCCCTAGAATAGAACATAAAGTAAATCTGTGAGATGAACAGAAATTTTGGAGGTCATGTAGCACTACAAAACATTGACATTCCAAGTGTCCAAAGCATCAGGTCCATATTGAACACTCTTGTCACTCAGTGTGACCAGAGAAAGGACAAAAATTCAGTAGAACTACACTTGGTCCTAATGAAACAAGAAAAGGATGAACAACTGAGTCCAAAATAAGAAGGAAGAAAATAATAAAGATTAGGCCAGAAATAAATAAAGACTAGAAATAAAATATCAATGAAAATAAAAGCTAGTTTTTTGAAAAGATAGATTAAATTGAGCAAGCTTTAGCTAGATTAAGAAAACTAAATAACAAATTAATAAAATTATAATGAAAGAGAAGACATCAAAACTGATACTATTGAAATACAAAGTCTCATAACAGACATCAATGAAAAATTAAATGCCAAAAAAAAGATAACTTAAGAAAACAAACTCCGAGAAGCAACTTACAAAGATTGAATCATGAAGTAATAGAAAATCTAAACAAACCAATAATGAGCAAGATTGAATCAGTAATTAAAAATCTCCCAACAAATAAAAACACAAATCCAGATGGCTTCACAGGTGAATTCTACAAAACATTTTTTTTTTTTTTTTTTTTTTTTTTTTTTGCGGTACGCAGGCCTCTCACTGTTGTGTCCTCTCCCATTGCAGAGCACAGGCTCCGGACACACAGGCTCAGTGGCCATGGCTCGCAGACCTAGCTGCTCCATGGCACGTGGGATCTTCCCGGACCAGGGCATGAACCCATGTCCCCTGCATCAGCAGGAGGACTCTCAACCACTGCACCACAAAGGAAGCCCTACAAAACTTTTAAATAAAAATTAATTGCAATCCTTTCACACTCTTTTAAAAAATTTGAAGAGGAAGGAATCTTTCCAAATTTACAAGATCAGCATTACCCTGATAACAAAGCCAGACAAGGAAACTACAAGAAAAATGTATAGGACAAAGTTGTTGATGAATGTAGAAGTAAAAATCCTCAACAAAATGTTAAACTAATTCAAGAGCACATTGAAAAAGCAACATACCACAGTCTAGTGGGATTGGACACTGGGATGAAAGAATGGTTCAATATGAGCAAATCACTCAATGTGATACACTACAAAAACAGAATAAAAAAATAAAAATTATATGATCATTTCAATAGATGCAGAAAAAGCATTTGATAAAATTCAGTATTTTTTCATGAGAAAAACTCTCAACAAATTAGGTATAGAAGGAATGCATCTCAACATAATAAAGACTGTATATGAAAAGCCCACAGCTAACATCATAGGCAACTATGAAAAGTTAAAAGCCTTTTCTCTAAGATTAAGAACAAGTCAAGGATACCTAATCTCACTATTTCTGTTCAACATAATTCTGGAAGGCCTAGTCATAGCACTTAGGTAAGATAGATAAATAAATAAATAAATAAATGGAATCCAAATCAGTAAATAAGTTACCTGTTTGTAAATTACATGATATTATATATATATATATATATATATATATATATATATATTTCTACAAAAATACTATTAGAACTAAGAATTGAGTTCAATAAATTTTCAGGATACAAAATGAGCATACAAAATTCAATTGTGTTTCTTTACACTAAGAACAAACTGTCTGAAGGAAAAATCAAGAAAGCAATCCTATTTTTAATAGTATCAAAAACAATAAAATACTTAGTAATAAACTTACCCAAGTAGGTGAAAACCTGTACACTGAAAACAGCATGACAATGAAATAAACTGAAGAAGGCATGAATAGTTGGAAAGATATTCTGTGTTCTTGGAAATAATATTGTGAAAATGTTCATACTACCCAAAGTGTTCTACAGATTCACAAAATCCTTTCCATATTCCAATAGCATTTTTATCAAAAATAGAAGAAAAAAAAAGCTATCCTAAAATGTATATGGAACCACAAATGACCCTGAAAACCCAAAGCAATTTTGAGAAAGAAGAACAAAGCTGGAGGTATTACATTTCCCGAATCCAAGCTATATTACAAATCTATAGTAAACAAAACAGCATACAAACAGGCACATAGACCAGTGAAACAAAATAGAGAGCTCAGACAAAAACCCATGCATGTAGAGTCAACTAATATTTCACAAGGGCACCAAGAACACATTATGGGGAAAGTGTCATTCTCTTCAATAAGTATTGCTGGGTGCCGGAAGCCGTCCAGCATTGCCAACTATTGCCTGAGCAAAGCTCGGCAAGAAGTTATGGCATGAGGAAGCAAAGCTCCTCTCCTGGTGGGCGGCGGAAAGCATCTCTTCTGATTCTAGGAAAATTCTTGCTAAAAACTGAGGGGGTTTCTGGAGGGTTTAGGCCAAGAAGATGGAAGTATTACAAAGCAAATCCCCCTCGGTACGAGACCACAGCAACCCCTGTAACCACAACAGTAGCTATACCCACTGTAAATAATTTACTTTGGAAAAAAGTCCCTTGGTCAGGCAACAAAGGAGTGTTTCAATTAAGGAGTAGCAGTTTATAGGAAGAATTAGATGAGCTATGGTCCATAGAAGGAATAAGGGATATAGAAGGGAAGCAAATAGTGGGGTATTATGTACAGGATGCCCCCAAATGGTGGATTATGTGGCATGCCCCCTCTCCGGTATATTGGAGGAAAAAGAGAGAAGCGGAAGGACTTTACTGTAAATATTTTACGAATGAATTATATCTAACTATGAAAGTTAAAATTGATTGCCTTACGTAGAAAATAGAATTGTATTTTCGCACAATGTGTTTTGAACAAGGTACTGAGAATACTGGCCAATATATGATGTTAGCTGAAGTAGAAAAGAATAATTAGCTTTCTAGACCTAAACATCCTGTTTGCGCGAAAAGATCTTAAGACGGAACAGTGCTTGCTAATGTTTCTGTGTGTAGGTGTAGAAATGAGGTAATGAGTCAAAAACAGAAGTTACATAGAAAGTGCTGATGCTATTGTTTAGAAAATCCTATATAAGAAATGATATGTCAAAAATAAAGCTGTCAGAAGCTTAACAGAAGCTCCCCAGGAGAGTTGTAAATATCTTGGGAAATACCTGGCTATGGTGACGAGGAAGTTTTGTGCAACAGTGGGTATATTCAATAAGTTTACGGTACAATGTCCGCCCCCATGGCCTCCTAGAAGTATAAATAATGATGTACATTGTTTTGATTATAATAATAGGGTTAGAAAATCTGTGGATGAAATGTTGTATTATTGTTTTTAACATGTTTAAGTTTATGGCTTGATTGAGCAGAATGTGCAGGTACAAAAATACCTTAATCTTCTGAGAAGAATGAGGAAACCGCAGACAGAGTTCCTGACCTAGATGTGAATGTACACAAGAGACGAAAGAGAATGGAGACAACAAGAAAATTACTTAACTTGTTTAACCTGCTGATGTAAACTACTTTTGTTTTTTGGTTTATGTAAGGGACCTTTTGGCATGGGAATGAAGTTGTTAAGATTGAAAATGAGATTATTTTACAGTATAAATGCTTTGGAATCATGATATTAAATTTGTCAGATCCTTGCATCCTCTGAGGTGTCTTGTGATCTGTCCACGCCGACTCCGTCTCCCCTTTGGGTGAAACCTGTTCAGCTGGGGCTGGTCCTCGGCAGCTGGGAACACTGGATTGCCACATGTTTAAGTATGAAATTGGTTCCCTATGTTACACCACTCACAAAAATTAATTCAAAATAGATCAAACACTCGAGTATAAGACCTAAAACTGTAAAACTGCTAGAAGAAAACATAGGAAGAAAGATCCTTGACATTTATTGTGGCAATGATTTCTTGGGTAAGACAGCAAAAACAAAGGCAACAAAAGCTAAAATAAAAATGTGGGACTACATGAAACCAAAGAGCTTCTGCACAGCAAAGGAAACGCTCTATAATTTGAAAAGACAATCTGCAGAATAGGAGAAAATATTTGCAAACCATATATCTGATAATGGGTTAATATTCAAATATGTAAAGAACTGAAACCACTCAACAGCAAAAAAAACCAAACACTTCAATTTTTTAAATGGACAAAAGACCTGAATAGACATTTCTCCAAAGAAGACTTTCAAGTGGACAATAGGTATATGAAAATGTTTTAAACATTACTACTAACCATCAGAGGAACAAAAATCAAAATCAAGCACAATGAGGATGGCTCACACCTTTTAGGATGGCTATTATCAAAAAGAAAAGAGGTAACAAATGTTGGTGAGGCTGTCATGAAAACTAGTTGTGGGGATGTAAATTGGTGCAGTTAATATGTAAAACAGAATAAAGTTTCTCAAAAAGTTAAAAATAGAACTACCTCACTATCCAGTAATCCCACTTCTGGATATTTATCTAAAAGAAATGGAAAGAGGAAATCAAATAGATACTTGTACTCTGATGTCCATTGCAGCATTACTCACAGTACCCAAGATATGGAAACAACCTAAATGTCTTTTGGTGGATAAATGGATAAAAAATTATATATATATATATATATAGTGGAATATTTTTCAGCCACAAAAAGGAAGGAAATTCTGCAATTTGTGACAACATGGATGAACCTGGAAGGGCATTATGCTAAGTGAAATAAGCCAGACAGAGAAAGAAAATTATTGTAATATATCACTTACATGTGGAATCTAAACAAACAAAAAAAGCTATAACAGAAACAGAGAAAAGAATGGTGATTGACAGGTGCTGGTGGGAAGGGGGAATGGGAAGATGTACATCAAAGTGTACAAATATTTAGTTGTAAGAATAAGTTCTGAGGATCTAATATGACTACACTTAATCATGACTATAGTTAATTATTCAGTATCGTATACTTGAAAGTTTCTAAGAGTAGATCTTAAGCCTTCTCACCTCACCACACACACACACACACACACACACACACACACATAAACAATTTAAAAGAGTTAAGAGAAGTGATTAATATCTTAATCATATTTATCTTGGTAATGATTATTCAATGTGTGTATATATATGTATATATATGTACATCAAATGATCACATTATATACTTTAAATATACACAATTATATGTGTTAATTATTCCTCAATAAATTTGGGGAAAAAAGGAAAGCAATACCCAATATTTTAAAAATGTGTAAATAGAAATCCATCAAACAAAATCTTCTGCTCATTTACAAAAAGAATAGGAATGCCTAACCCCACAATGAACAATCTTCACTATATATTTGGTAAGGCTTTGTATCAAGAATATATGAAAGTCCTCTTTAATTAAATAATAAATAGGAAAACAAGCTCACTAAAATGTCCAAAAGATTTGAATACACAATTGGCAAAGGACGACACCAAATAGCCAATATGTAGACGACAAGGTGCTCAACATCATTAGTCATCAGAGAATGCCAAAATAAAACAAATGTATGCTCTCTCACTTACTTGATCGGATAAATGAAAAGGATTGACAAATCTAAATGTTAATGATGGTGTGGAGGAATCAAAGTTCTTATATGTTGCTGATGGTATTTTAAAATGTTACAACTACTTTAAAAAACTACATTTGGAAATTCTAATAAATTTAAACTTACATTTGTCTTGTGACAGAAATTAACCATTCTAGGAATGTACCTAAGTAACATGCAAACAGATATCTACACAAAGAGTTGTATAAATGTTTAGAGCAGTTTTAATCCTAATAGCTAAGTCTAGAAACAAGCCAAATATCCATCAGCATATAATGTATAAACAAATTGTCATGTATTCTTACAGTGGACTAATAGTGTATACTAATAAAGAATGAACTACATGTAAAAGCATGAGTGAACCTGAAAAATATTATACCGAATGAAAAATGCCAGGCACAAAACTGTATATATTATATGATTCTATTTATATGAAAATCTCAAATAGACAATTTCAAATATGTTAATAAAAATCAAAACAATGGTTTTCTGGAGGAGGTGTTTCAGAGAGGGATTTGGAAACAATATGTACAATAGAACTTTCTGGGGTGATGGAAAAACTCTATCTTAGTATATTAGGATTATGAATTAAGGGAGTATATGACTTTGTTAATTAAATTCATGGAACTATACATTTATCTTCTGTGACTTTTATTATATTCAAATTTTAAGGAATAATATATAAACTTAATGTAAGTATAAAAATAAATTCAAATATAAAGTGCATAGAAAGTAATAAAATACATTTTCTTGTTTATTATACAGTATCAAAAAGAAATTTTAATTCCATTCATAATTCTTCTTTCATATTCTAGACATATATTACTCAGGATAAACTCTCTTAAATTTAAACACAACCTATTTATGCAAATTGAACTCTGCAATACTGGAGATTTATAAGTGTTCTGAGGAATTTTTCATCATTTCAGTTAATTCAATTTTCAAAATCTAATCCTTAGTGCATTATTAAAACCATACATTTAACAAGGACTCTTAACCTGGTGTGCTACAAATTCTGCCAAAATATGTCTGCTATTTACACAGGCCTCAAGAGTCCAATGAATAAAATCAATTTATTATACAGTCTCATAACCCCATAAAAGACCCTCAAGTTTGTTATAGACAACAAATTCTCATCAGGGTTACTCATTTTATACAACCACAAGCCATATAAATGTGGCTTTATCATGATACATAAATTAATTTTTAATATTTCATTGGGAACTTAATTTTATGTAGATGCATTTAAAAACCATGTAGCATTTCCTGGAACATATTTTTCATACATAGATATTGTGGATTTGTTTATACTTATTAGTTAATCAAAACCTTGCAAGTGGATTTTTGTGCCTCATACTCCTGGAGATACTATAAAAAGTTTCCTTCAGGGCTTCCCTGGTGGCACAGTGGTTGGGAGTCCGCCTGCCGATGCAGGGGACACGGGTTCGTGCCCCGGTCCGGGAGGATCCCACGTGCCGCGGAGCGGCTGGGCCCGTGAGCCATGGCCGCTGGGCCTGCGCGTCTGGAACCTGTGCTCCAAAAAGGGAGAGGCCACAGCAGTGAGAGGCCCGCATACTGCAAAAAAAAAAAAAAAAAAAAAAAAAAAAAAAAGTTTCCTTCACAACATAAACTATGTAGGCTTTTGAAGGCAAACTTTGACCCTGTGTTCCCATAAAAGCATTTCTGTTACCTTCTTATATAAATACCCAGTAACATTATGAATTATAATATTAAATCTTCTCAGTCTTTTAGCATCTCTTTGTGAGAATATGTGAGAAACCATTATTTTGCATATGAATTTGATATTACTTCATTGATTAGAGTCCACTCAGGGTATTAGCCATTGAAAGTACAGACCAAAGACCTTAACAAAGATGATTGTGCTATTTCTACACTTTTTTGGCTCATTGATGGTGATCACTATTCATCAAATCATATATCTCATTGTCAATAATGTAATTATTACATTAGGGAAGAAACATTTGCCTCCTTCTGTAGGAGGCTTTCAAGTTTTTGACAAAAATCCCTGTCAATATTCACAGATATAAATTTCAGTTATAAATTTCAACTGAAAGGTTTTGCAACTCAATAAACTCAAAATTCTAATTAATTTAATTATCTCAATTAAAAGTCAAGTAGCATCATATAATTATCCCTCTACTTTATAAACATGACAAATTTCAGGTAAGATTTCATTCCCATTAAATTTTATCAGCCACATGAATAGCTGCCAGAATACTGAAAAATTTAACAATTCACACAAAAAAAGCTTCCTTCAGTCTATAATTAGTTGAGACCAATGTTACATGTCCCTGACATGTACATTCCTGACCATTAAAAATTTTGAGCAGGATTTTATTAGTTTTCTATTGCTGCTAAAACAAATTACCACACTTTTAGTGGCTTTAAGGAGCAGAAGTTTATTATTTTATAATTCTCAAGTCAGAAGTCCAAAATTATTCTCATAGGGCTAAAGTCAAGGCATCAGCAGGATTGATTCCTTCTGGAGGTTCTAAAGGAGGATCTATTTCCTTGCTTTTGCCAACTTCTAGAGGTTCTCTGCATTCCTTTGCTGGTGGCTCCTTCCCGCATCTTCAATGCAGCAGTGAAGCATCATTCAATTTCTCCCTGTCTCTGTCTCTCTGCTTCCTTTATCATGTAACCTCTGCTTCTTACTTTTCTGCCTCCTTCGTTTATTTTTTTCCTAATTTTTATTAAAATATAGTTGACTTACAATGTTGTGTTAGTTTCAGGTGTACAGCAAAAATATTCATATATATATATATATAAATTCCTTTTTCAATTTCTTTCCATTATTGGTTATTACAAGGTATTGAGTATAGTTCCCTGTGCTATACAGTGGGCACTTGTTGTTATCCCTTTTATATATAGTAGTTTGTGTATTTTAATCCCAGACTCCTAATTTATCCCTCCCCCCTTTCCCCTTTGGTAACCATAAGTTTGTTTTCTGTCTCTGAGTCTGCCTCCGTTGTATAAGGACTTGTTACATTGGGCCCACTCAGATAATCCAGGATAATTCACTCATCTCAAGATTGTTAACTTAATCACATCTGTAAAGTCCCTTTTACCATACTAACTAACACCGTCACAGGTTCTGGGGATTAGGATGTGGACAGCTTTGGAGGGCCATTTTTTCCAGTCTGCCATAGACTTGTTTTTCATCTATGCCAATGGATACCACAGAAAATTTTCCAAGTCTTAACTTTTATTTAGAGAATGCAGACCTCTTAAAAGTATTTATTCTACTCCATATATATATGAGGAATGAAGGTACAAATTATATCTTTCAGTAACTTCAATTTTTAGATATCTCTCTTTGAAAATATAAGAACCATCATCTTGCAGTCCTAAGCCACCATAGAGACCATTACTTCATGGCTTTTCACATTCATTTAAAACAAATCCACACAGTAATTATGTTCCCTATTATTACAGAACTTCCACATCATAATTGAGTTTATTCTTCCCTTATCATTTAGCTGTATATGATAAATTAATCTTGAAATATATGTCAGTTAACCCTCAAATTCTTTCCTGTTTGTTGTAGACAAATTCAATTAGCCAGTTTTGTACCTATAACCCATGTAATATGTATCTATAAAACTATAGAAATATAAAGAATAATTTATAAAAACAGTAAGCTCAATAGAATTTGATTCAGTTCAGAGGAATTGTTCTGGACAAATTTTGCATTCGATCACTAAGGATTACTTTATGGCTTTAAGTTAAACACTACTGAATGGGTTTTCTCTGCCTTAGAGGCCTGAAGAGGCATATAGTGGTCATAGAAATATTCAGTCCATTAAAAATAATTCAACCCAATTGCCACAATGGTGCACATTTCTTTTACTTCATTATAAAAGTTTAATTAATGCATTAATTATAATTTTCAAGAACACCAGTCTTTTGAGATATCCTTTAGTTATCCAGAAATCTGTCACCTTAGAAGTTATTGTTGTCCCTTAAAAGATGTTTCTCCATTCCTTTGCTCTTAATCTCTTTACAGATATCCTACACAGTAAAGGCAGTCAAATTATACAAACCTACAAATTATAGGTTTACTCCTTTAAATTTAAGATGGTCCAACAATTATGACTTAGGTGCATATC
The DNA here is from genome assembly GCF_026419965.1 of Kogia breviceps. Classification (NCBI taxonomy): domain Eukaryota; kingdom Metazoa; phylum Chordata; class Mammalia; order Artiodactyla; family Physeteridae; genus Kogia; species Kogia breviceps. Next base: position 54,520,632 of record NC_081330.1, read on the forward strand.
AAAAGGTCCCTTGAAGTTTCCAAATACATCCATTTGACCGTTCATAAACATATGTGTGTGTGTCTGCGTGTTCATGTGTTTGTCTCTGTATGTCCGCATGTGTCTTTCTCTGTATACTGTTATACAAGTATATTTTAGGTTTGGGAGAAATAATAACTATACAGTTTTCCTAGCTGTTAACGTTAGAGCATTTCCTTAAACTTACTTCTGCATAATAAGAGATTTAAAGGTTTCCCAAATAATCCACCATCATTTTGTAACATTTCCTCTTAACTGAATCAAATCACTTTACAGTGAAATACTCCATAAAGTATCTTCTGTTCTTTAAAAATGAATCAGCTATTTATAAGAATCCATCTGTACCAATAAAAAAGAGTAGTCTACATAATGTTATGCAATTTATAATTATTTCATTTTGGAGGTATTTCTCCCCAATGAAATATTTCTCTAGATAGTTTGAACATACTTGACCCTTTTGTTCACCTACTTACAGGGTATCTTAAGAGGAGCTTCTATGTCTTACTGTCACACAAACATCAAGAAGAAATGGTCTACATCACATTGATTCTGCAGAGGTTTTTTTTGAGGTCATCATGGACAATTGTTCACAATATCTCGTAAAACTATGTCAATTGCCTCCATTTATAGAAACTCTATGATGATGTGTATTACACTTTTGAGTAATACAAGACTCTGGAAATCTCTATATTAAGGTGAAAAGTGTCTTGGTGTGGTTTTGTAAAACATTTTGGACCAATTATGCACAAGGAATCTGGTGGATTAACTGACAGCCCATTATTGTATGCTATTCTTGAACTCTTTCACCTTAACAAAATGAACCTCATTTAATTTCACACTGCTATGCCTACAATTCCTTCACAAAACTATAGGTCATTTTCAGTGGTCTCATTAGAAAAGGCAATAATTCCCTTTACAGGGGCACTTTCCTGGATTTGTAAAAACATAAAAAAAATAAAAAGACCTCATATCTTGTAATGCAACCATCCCATTAATTATTTTAATGACCTGCATTAACGGAGTAATTCCAGAGGAACCCTCCTTTACCATTGAGGAAAGCAAAATTTACCAGAGATTTTTCTAAAAATTTTAATTTTAAGGATTTTCAAAAGAATGTAATGATTTTTTAAAAGAAAATTTGATTAAGGTATTGTGGTTATGTTTTCTTGAGGAGTCCTTTTCTTTTTGATGTGCACAAGGAAATATTGATGGATGAAGTGACGTGATGTCTGGAACTGGTTTATGACTATCTACAAAGGGGAATGAGAACATCAATAGGGATATACATGAGACAAGAGTTCCCAAGAGTTAATTGTTGAAAGTGGGTCGTGAGTATATGCAAGCACTCATTATATTATTCTCCTTATTTTTACATATGTTTGAAATTCCACATAAACTCTTTTCTTTTCTTTTCTTTTTTAAAAATTCCATTTGTCAGTGTCAATGTTGTCATATTCCTGGTCGGAAAACAATAGTGCATCAGGGGATGTATTAAGTTGACTAGATGTGCCACCAGCACCAAAGAAAGTGACAATTGGAGTTAGTTAAATATCTATTACACTAACAGGGATCATATTGCTTTAAAAACAAAATCAGAAACACAAAGTTAAATTTATCAAATCTGATTGGCACAATAATGTCAACATTTCTTATATGTGTCTGACATTCTCCTTTGCATATAGTTTTGCAAATTTTCTGAGCATATAATAAATCTGTTTTTTTTCTAAGTAACAGTTTGGAAAGCCCTTTGGATTCCTGTACCACCCTCTTTTAGTCTGGGACCACCCTGTATTCTCTTTCATTTAGCCCTCTCTTCTATATACCTGCTGCGAAATGCTTAATACAACAATCAACTCCTGGGCCTCCATATTAACAAGCAGTAAATCATATTTAAAACACAAATTTATTTTTTTCCAATGTGTTTCAGTTGTATCTAATATGTCAATAAAATGCTGACCTAAAAAATAGGAAAAAAAAGAACCTCTACCTCTAACAGCATCTTTGTGGGGGGAAGAAAAGAGTACACCTTAGCCAGTCAAAAACCCAACATTCCCCTACCTGCCAGACACTGTCTCATGTGAGTTGTCTTCTGTGACTAGTGCTCCTTGACATGTGGTGTTACCATCTGCCACACTGACACAGCCACTCTGGTAGTCACTTCATAAATGAGGAGACAAATCATTATGTATGTGCTATTAACTCAGAAAAAGTACAAAATATTATCTCAGTAACTTCTTATCATATAACAAAGGACTACTGAAGTAATTCATATAAATATTGATGTATAGTATGAATATAAACAAAGTAAACAATATATTATTAATAAGCATTTCTTTGGATATACATAATATAAATTAAAAACCCAAATGTGAATCCAAAGAAATGCCCTTTAAGAATAGTTGCTTATTAAACACATTTAAGATCATTTAATATATTAACTCAATAAATATTTATTGAGTGCCTCCCATAAGATGAGCACAGTTCTGGGCATGGGAAATATAATGATGAACTAAGGAAACTAAGTGGTACCCTCATGAAGCTTATATTTTATTAAATAACTCAGGCAGCATGCAAGTATATAAGTATTAGTCAGTTTAATGCCTGATGAATGATATCATGAAAAGAGGGGAGTGCTCTACAGACATGTTCATTTTCAGCAAAGGTATAAGCACCCACTCTTAAAAATGCAAACATACGGACTCTGCGATCTTAAGTGTTGGAACTAAGATTCTCATTCTTTCTTGTATTTCTTCCTCACTGCCTTTCTTACAGATCATTGGAGAGAGCCCTACCTTTGTGGACTAGCAGGTAGTTTCTACCCACAAGGTCTTTCAGCCTTGACTTGGGGTTTAATATCTCCACATCAGGTATATCTCTTCTTTCCCTCTCAAAGGCTGATATTTCAAGCTCCAGAGTTTCATGAAAGTGTTTCAAGCTACATGACAGTGTATCCACAAGAGACATAATAACTTGTTTTTCAAGAAAAGTACACTTGTCGATTAAATTGCATTTTAGATAACTATGTATATCCTACTCAATTTCTGATATTGGTCATTGTAGTACCTGTTAAAAATTATTCTGACACTTTGTTAAAATGGTAAGGATAACTTTATTAAAGACTATTGCAATAGGTGTCAAAATTATCATAATAGGAGAGACAGATCAGGCTCAATTCTGAATACAGCAAAGATCACTTGGATATTTATAGCCAGGAAGCAGAGTGGGGAGATCAGTGGATATAAAATTTATAACAGGAGATATCAAGGGTAGAGAGATTTTTGCTAAACTTATTTAACAGGATTCTTGATGAAGGAAGGCCAGAATGATCAGGTATCAAGGGTAAGAGGAATCTTGCCACACTGATTTAGCAAGATTCTTGCTAAAACTTGGCTAGGTAGGCCCAAAGACAGGAAGGGGATCAAGAACAAGGACTAGTCAAAAAGAGGGCTCAGTGGAGCCTGTCTAAACTTTGGTCAAGGAGAGTATTTGTCATACGGAATATATCCAAGTGCACTTAGAGTTGTGAGCCACATCTGCTCTGTCTGAAACAGACAAAGATGAGATGGAATTTTTTTCTCGAAATGAAATCTACTTTACAAATAATCAAAAAATTATGTTTTTAATGAGATCAGCAAACTTTATAAGTTGCCATTTCCTTGCTTTTACTAGATAATTAGAGCACCCAGGCAGATGTACACTACCCCTCATCATTTTCAGAACATTACCCCATCCCTCAAAAAGATCAAGCATAAGGTTTTGGAAAAATTGAGCAAAAATTTTAAAAGATTATTTTAAATGTCACCATGGTTATTCTGTGACTTCTGCTTTATTATAGTAGAAGAGCTGACTGGCTCCTATGTTCATTTTCCAAAAGCAAAAGCAAAAACAAACAAACATCCTGAGGTACTATTACTTTATCCGTGACAAATGCATAATAACTTCTATAAAACTGACAAAAAATCAGTCATTTCTGTTTGCATTCATTATATGCAATTATATAGTTTGCTAAAATATTTTTGTTTGATGAACCTATTTCCATATACTCCATTTCATGAAGTTAATGTTCAAAACCCATGGGCCCATTTAATGGTTTTACTTGATTGTGGTATAACAAAGTGAAAACAAAAATAATATCTCAGCAAATCCACATTTTTAAAAAAATAATTATCAAAAGTTTATTTTACATACACCAAAAAGACAGCTTGCAAACAAGGAGCACTCAAACCAAAACATGGAATGAGGCTCAGGGTTATATTTTTATAAAGCTGGTTATACAGTGAGAAAACAGTACCATTTATTCTTCACAGTTGTTGGTTATAATGTTTGAATTTTCAGTGGTTACATCATATCAACCTTGGGAAACAGTTCAATTGCAAATCTACATTTTATAAGAAAGGAGGAACAAGTCATATCTTGAGGGTGTGGGTATGAAGAGGAAAAAAGTTCATATAAATTAAAAAAGGAATCACACCTTAACATATTTGCCTTGTGAATTTGGGTGCATTTAACATTGGCCTGCCACTATAAAGGACGAGAAAATTTATACTAAAACTTCAGAGAGGAACAAAGGCAGCACATTTTTAGGTGGGTGGGGACACTGTTCCCAACCTGACTGGGCATCAAAGTAATCTAGAATTCTTTGCTTAATTGCAATTTCTGGACTCCAATATCAGGAGATATTGATTCAATATGTGATTCTATGCAGCTCACCAACTGAAATTTAGGAAGACCACCTTAGAATATAGGAAGCCATGATATCTTAGAGCCTAGAAACAATGAAATTAAAAGGCATGTGCTTTAAATTTTGTAGCAGAGCCCTCTATTTGAAACATCAAGTAGAAATTTTTACTCAGAAACTTAGAGAATAGGATCAGTGAGTTAGATAATTTTTCTTCCTTTTTTACAGTATCTTTATATATTTTTGATGTGAAAAATGACATAATTTTCATGTCAATTGTAACATTTAGTAATATAGTGATTGTCTATAAACCCACCAAGATAAACACAATCCTAAATCTTGTGTTTTCACTCAAAAAGAAAATATTATTTATACAAGTTCTGTAAATATTTTGTAATATTGTAAATGGGCTAGATCTTTTGAAATTCAATATTATGTTTCCAAGATATTTTTCAGTGAAATATGCAGTAATATATCATATTCTGATGTAGAATATTCCACTGTGTGAGCAAACATTAATTTAATTAAGCTTTCTCTGATAGTGGGACATTTGTGCTGTTTTCAACCTTTTGTTATTATGAACATCACTATAATAGACATTATATTCACGTCTCCTGGTACTCATGAACTAGTGTTTTGGACATACAGCAAGGAGTGGAAATATGACCATGTTCAAATGAACAAGATACTAACAAGTGTTTTTTTTTAAAGGATTACGTTTAATTCCCATTATCTCCAATAATCATCATTATCAGACTTCTTAGTAGTTTGCAAATCATACGTACTTTAAATGACATTTCACTGTGGTTTTAAATTAAATTTCCTTGGTAACAAGAATGATTGAAAATAAGTTGCTTTTCATATACTGTGTTGTTTTTTCTTGTTGATTTGTGGCAGTTCTTTTTATTTATTTATTTATTTTTTAAAAATATTTATTTATTTATTTTTGGCTGCATTGCATCTTCATTGCTCGGGCAGAGGTTACTCTTCACTGCGGTGCACAGGCTTCTCATTGTGGTGTCTTCTCTTGTTGCAGAGCATGGGCTCTAGGCTCATGGGCTTCAGTAGTTGTGGCACATGGGCTTAGTTTCTCCATGGCATGTGGGATCTTCCTGGACCAGGGCTCGAACCCGTGTTGCCTGCATTGCAAGGCAGATTCTTAACCACTGCACCACCAGGGAAGTCCTGTAGCAATTCTTTATACATTCTGCATACCAGCTACATGTATTGCAAAAACCTCCATCTACCCTGAGGCTTTTTTCACTTTATGGTGTTTTTGTTTTGTTTTCTATTTTTTAACTTTTATTAAGGAAAAATTTTAATGCATAAAATGTAAACTGAAGTACATAATGAACCTCTATGTGACATCATCCAGCTTCAATGATTATCAATATGCTAACACACTTATTTCATCTCTACTTCACCCACTCCCCATAAATGGCAAAAATGAAAGAAATACTTCAACAATGTTTATCCCTTAGATTAAGCATGATGCCCCAGCACAATCAAAGGTATGAAAATACCATACTTCCCCATATGTACTTGGCTGGTTTTATTTGTTTGTCTTGGTTTGCTTTACTTTAAACCTACCTGGCATGGTAACATTTCACTATCATTACTTATTACAAGATGTCATATGGATATTAAGATAATTTTTGAATTTTTTTTTTTTTTTGGCTTTGACACACAGCTTGCCAAAGGATCTTTCTCTGACGAAGGATTAAACCTGAGCCATGGCTGTGAAAGTGCCAAGTGCTAACCACTGGACTGCCAGGAATTCCTGATAATTTTTTTAAAGAAATGAAATTAATTCTGTATATTTGCTACAGAGACAGAAAAAGGGATATTTTAGAAGAAAATATTTTGTAATCTAATTATTCCATATTATAATACAAGCAATAATTAAATAGCAGCTTGTAATATCTATTACTAATGTCTGTTTTGTGCAAAATTATGTCATGATGGCAAAACTATGGACTTTGTGAGATGTGAACATTAACCAAAGGTAGGCTTTTTTGGAGGCTATACGTACCAAGCTTTCACATGGTGAAAATTAAAGAATATGCACTGTAGATTTAATTTTAAAAATTTTGTGAACATGCTCTGCTCTCTGTTTATAATTAACATATATATGTCATTATTTTCTTCTCTTCCTGAGAAATACAGTTATCACCTCTGAAGTATTAATACTGAAATACAGTAGAGAATTTACATGTTTAGTTATTTTAACTTTCATTAGATTGCCAATTAAAGAGCTAACTCAATCACAAAGTATAATGTATGTGTTCCTTAAACCACTCAATGATTTTCTTAAGAAAAGTAATGCAGAGATACAGCACTAAGCTGAAAAAGAAAAAGAAAAAGAAGAAGAAAGAGGAAGATGAAGAAGAAGAAGCAGAAGAAGAAGAAGCAGAAGAAGAAGAAGAAGAAGAAGAAGAAGAAGAAGAAGAAGAAGAAGAAGAAGAAGAAGAAGAAGAAGAAGAGGAGGAGGAGGAGGAGGAAGAGGAGGAGGAGGAGGAGGAGGGAGGAGAACCTTAATCTAACTTTATAAAAAATATTTTTTTCTCTGGATTACCAAGGACACAAAGCTCAACTACTAATGTTAATAAAGGTAATAAAAAGAATGAGATCCTATTAGTTGAAAATAATAATATATTGGTTGTTATTTAAAGGGCCTTTATATCAAAATGTTAATTTTGAATAAAAATTGATTCACAGGACCAAGGACTATGGAGAATGGAGATACGTGGAAGCATTTGATATGCTTTGCTTCCAATTTCACATTCAATGGGCAAAGAGCCAACATCATTTGGAAGCTCACTTTGAGAGTTCTGTACAATTAAAGTAGAAGCAATGCATAGCTGGTCTACCTATCTGCTTATATTATATTTGGAAAGGACCATATTAAATATTCTGAAATTAATGCCATTGCAGGACTGCCCATCACATTACTAGACATTATATATTTATCTTTACTTTTTTCCCTAAAATTCAACATGATTTTTTTAATGGATAGGAACAGTTTTGATTCACTTCATTATAAATAAGTGTTCTTTACTTATGAGGTGAGATAATCTGCTGAAAACAGGCTCTAAGACAGTGGAGAACAACACATCTGGATTTTTGCTGTCTGGGAATACATCAACAAACAAAAACAAAACAAACAAGCAAAGAAAAAATATATGTTATTTAACATTTTTTTTCTTAGAAGATATCAGCTAGTTTGAAAAATTTTTGGTGCCTTTTTTCAACTAAATTTTCTTTTAGTACTTTAAACTGATGTTTGATTTTCATTTGTATATCACTGAGAGAGCCCCCAGACTGGAAGTCAGAAAATCCATGATAAAGTTTATTTCTTTGTAATCTGTATACACCTCTTATGATCATTTTTTTCTTTCTCTTTTGTTTCACAGGTTTTTAAAATTTTTATTGGAGTATAGCTGATTTACAATATTGCATTAGTTTCTACTGTACAGCAAAGTGTATACATATATACACTCATTTTTAGATTCTTTTCCCATATAGGTCATTACAGAACATTGAGTATAGTTCTCTGTGCTATACAGTAGGTCCTTATTAGTTATCTATTTTATGTGTAGTAGTGTATATGTCAATCTTAACCTCTCAATTTATCCTACCCCCCTGCTTTCCTCCCTGGTAACTATAAGTTTTTCTTCTACATCTCTTACTCTGTTCTGTAAATAAGTTCATTTGTACAATTATTTTAGATTACACATATAAGCAGTATCATATGATATTTCTCTTCTCTGTCTGACTTACTTCACTCAGTATGACAATCTCTAGGTCCAACCATGTTGCTGCAAATGGCATTATTGCATTCTTTTTGATGGCTGACTAACATTCTGTTGTATATATGTACCACATCTTCTTTATCCATTCATCTGTTGATGGACATTTAGGTTGTTTCCCTGTCTTGGCTATTGTAAATAGTGCTGCAATGAACATTGGGATGTGTGTACCTTTTTGCATTATGTGTTTCCGCAGTATATGCCCAGGTGTGGTTTTTCTGGATGATATGGTAGCTCTAGTTTTAGTTTTTTAGGGAACATCTATATTGTTCTCCATAGTGGCTGCACCAATTTACATTCCCACCAACTGTGTAGGAATGTTCCCTTTTCTCCACACCCTCTAGAGCATTTAATTTTTGTAGACATTTTGATGATAGCCATTGTGACCAGTATGAGGTGATACCTCATTGTAGTTTTGATTTGCATTTCTCTAATAATTAGTGAGATTGAGCATCTTTTCATGTGAGTTTTGATCATCTGTACGTCTCCTTTAGAGAAATGTCTATTTAGATCTTCCACCAAGCTTTTGATTTGGGTTCTTTGTTTTGTTTTGTTTTTGATATTGAGCTTCATAAGCTGTTTTTATATTTAGGAAATTAACACCTTGTGGGTTACATCAGTTGAAAATATTTTCCCCCATTCTGTGGGTTGTCTTTTCGTCTTGTGTATGGTTTCTTTTGCTGTGAAAAAGCTTTTAAGTTTAATTAGGCCCCATTTGTTTATTTTTGGTTTTATTTTCATTACTCTAGGAGGTGGGTCAAAAAAGACTTTGCTGCCATTTATGTCAGAGAGTGTTCTGTCTACATTTTCCTCTAAAAGTTTTATAGTATCTGGTCTTATATTTAGGTCTATAATCCATTTTGAGTTTATTTTTGTGTATGGTGTTAGAGAATGTTCTAATTACATTCATTTACATCTAGCTGTGCAGTTTTCCAAGCACCACTTGTTGAAGAGACTGTCTTTTCTCCATCATATATTCCATTGTCATCAATTAGGTGATCATAGGTGCCTGGGTTTACCTCTGGACTTGCTATCCTGTTCCATTGATTTATATTTCTGTTTTTGTAACAGTACCATATACTTTTGATGACTGTAGCTTTGCAGTGTAGTCTGAAGTCAGTCTGATTCCTCCAGCTCTGTTTGTCTTTCTCAAGATTGCTTTGGCTATTTGGGATCTTTTTTCCATACAAATTGTAAATTTTTTTGTTATAATTCTGTGAAAAATGGTATTCATAAATTGATAGGCATTGCACTGAATCTGTAGATTAATTTGGGTAGTATAGTCATTTCGACAATACTGATTCTTCCAACACAAGAACAAGGTATAACTCTCCATCTCTTTGTGTCATCTTTGATTTCTTTCATCCTTATCTTAATAGTTTTCTGAGTATAGGTATTTTGCCTCCTTTGGTAGGTTTATTCCTAGGTATTTTATTCTTATTGTTGCAATGGTAAATGGGAGTGTTTCCTTAATTTCTATTTCTGGTGTTTCATTGTTAGTGTATAGAAATACAAGAGATTTCTCTGTATTAATATTGTATCCTGCAATATTACCAAATTCATTGATGAGCTCTAGTAATTTTCTGGTAACATCTTTAGGATTTTCTATGTGTAGTATCATGTCATCTGCAAACACTGACAGTTTTACTTCTTTTCCAATTTGGACTCCTTTTATTTTTTTTTCTTCTCTGATTCACATGGCTAGAACTTCCAAAACTTTGTTAAATAAAAGTGGGGAGAGTGGACATCTTTGTTTTGTTCCTGAATTTAGAGGAAATGCTTTCAGTTTTTCACCATTGAGAATGATGTTTGCTGTGGGTTTGTCATATATGACCTTTATTATGTCATTGTAGATTCCCTCTACACTACTTTCTGGAGAGCTTTTGTTATAAATGGGTGTTGAATTTTGTCAAAAAAAATTTATGCATCTATTGAGATGATAATTTGGTTTTTATACTTCAGTTTGTTAATGTGAGGTATTACGTTGATTGATTTGCATATATTGAAGAATACTTGCATCTATGGGATAAATCTCACTTGATCATGGTGCATGATCCTTTTAATGTGTTGATGGATTCTGTTTTCTAGTATTTTGCTGAGGATTTTTGAACCTATGTTTATCAGTGATATTGGCCTGTAATTTTCTTTTTTGTGATAACTTTGTCTGTTTTTTTTTTTTTTTTTATCAGGATGATAGTGGCCTCATAGAAAGAGTGTGGAAGCGTTCCTTGTTCTTCAATTTTTGGGAAGAGTTTCAGTGAGATAGGTGTTAACTCTTCCCTAAATGTTTGGTAGAATCTGCCTATGAAGCCTTCTGGTCCTGGACTTTTGTTTGCTGGAAGATTTTTTTTTAACATCTTTATTGGAGTATAATTTCTTTATAATGTTGTGTTAGTTGTTGTCACAGTTTCAATTTTGTTACTTGTGATTGGTCTGTTTATGTTTTCTATTTCTTCCTGGTTCAGTCTTGGAGGGTTATATTTTTCTAAGAATTTGTTCATTTATTCCAGGTTGTCCATTTTATTGGCATAGAGTTGCTTGTAGTAGTCTCTTATGATTCTTTATTTCTGCAGTGTCTGTTGTAACTCCTCCTTTTTGATTTCTAATTTTATTCAAGTACTCTCCCTCTTTTTCTTGATGAGTCTGGCTAAAGTTTTATCAATTTTGTTTATCTTCTCAAAGAACCAGCTTTTAGTTTACTGATGTTTGATATTTTTTCTTTGTCTCTATTTCATTTATTTCTGCTCTGATATTTATGATTTCTTTCTTTCTACTAACTTTGGGTTTTGTTTGTTCTTCTTTCTCTAGTTGTTTTAGGTGTAAGGTTAGGTTATTTATCTGAGATTTTTCTTGTTTCCTGAGGTAAGGTTGTACTGCTAAAAATTTCCCTCTTAGAACTGCTTTTCTGCATCCCATAGGTTTTGCATCATTGTATTTTCATTGTCATTTGTTTCTAGGTATTTTTTTATTTCCTCAGTGATCCATTAGTTGTTTAGTAACATATCGTTTGTGTCTTTTCCAGTCTTTTTTTTTCCCTGAAATTGATTTCTAATCTCATAGTATCATAGTCAGAAAAGATGCTTGAAATGATTTCACTTTTCTCAAATTCACCAAAGCTTGATTTGTGGCCCAAGATGTGATCTATTCTGGAGAATGTTCTATGTGCACTTGAGAAGAAAGGGAATTCTGCTGATTTCAGATGGAATGTCCTATAAACACCAATTAAGTCTATTTGGACTAATGTGTCACTTAAGGCTTCTGTTTATGAATTTTCTGTTTGGATGATTTGTCCATTGGTGTTAGTGGGGTGGTAAATTGCTCCACTATTATTATGTTATTGTCAAAGTCCACTTTTATGGCTGTTAGCATTTGCCTTATATACTGGGGGATTCCTATCTTGGGTGCATACATATTTACAATTGTTAAATCTTCTTCTTGATTTGATCCCTTGATCATTATGTAGTGTCCTTCCTTGTTTCTTGTAACAGTCTTTATTTTAAAATCTATTTTGTCTGATATATGTATTGCTACTCCAGCTTTTTTTTATTTCCATGTGCATGAAATATCTTTTACCATCCTCTCACTTTCAGTCTGTATGTGTCCCTTGGTTCAAAGTGGGTCACTTTTAGATAGCATATATATGGGTCTTGTTTTTGTATGCAGTCAGCCAGTCTGTCTTTTTGTTGGCACATTTAATCCATTTACATTTAAGGTAATTATCAATAAGTATGTTCCTATTGCCATTTTCTTAATTTTGGGGGGTTTGTTTTTGTAGGTATTTTTTCTTCCCTTCCTCTTTTCTCTCTTCCCTTGTGGTTTGATGACCATTTTTAGTGTTGTGTTTGGGTTGCCTTTTCTTTTTTTGTGTGTATCTATTGTATTTTTTTGTTTGTTTGTTTTGCATTCCACATGAGGTTTTGATACAGCAGTCTATATATATATATATATATATATATATATATATATATATATATATATATATATATATATATATATATATATATATACAAGATTGTTTTAAGTTGCTGGTCTCTTAATTTCAAATGCAATTCCTATTTCCTGAAGTTGTACTCTCCTCTTCTCATGGTGCTTGTTTTTATATCATATTTGAGTGTGGATGATTTCTTAGTTTTACTCTATGTTTGTCTTTGCCAGTGAGCTTTCACCTTTGTGATTTTCTTGTTTCTAGTTGAGGCCTCTTTTTTTCCCCCACCTATAGAAGTTCCTTTAGCATTTTTTGTAAAGCTGGTTTTGTGCTGCTGAATTCTCTTAGCTTTTCTTGTCTATAAAGCTTTTGATTTGTCTGTCAAATCTGAATGAGAGCCTTGCTGCATAGAGTATTCTTGTTTGTAGGTTCTTCTCTTTCATCACCTTAAACATACCATGCCACTCTCTTCTTGCCTGCAGAGTTTCTGCTGAGATATCATCTGATAGCCTTATGGGACTTCCCTTGTATATTATTTGTTCCTTTTCCCTTGCTGCTTTTAATATTATTTTTTGTCTTTAATTTTGTTAGTTTGATTACTATGTGTCCCAACGTGTTCCTCCTTGGGTTTACCCTGTTTGGGACTCTCTGAGCTTGCTGGACTTCTGTGACTATTTCTTTCCCATGTTAGGGAAGGTTTCAGCTATAATCTCTTCACATATTTTCTTAGGTCCTTTCTCTCTGCTCCTTCTGGGATACTTATAATGTGAATTTTGGAGAATTTAATGTTGTCCCAGAGGTCTCTGTGACTGTCCTCATTTCTTTTCATTCTTTTTTCTTTATTCTGTTCTGTGGCAGATTTCCACTACTCTGTCTTCCAGCTCACTTATTCATTCTCCTGCCTCAATTATTCTATTTATTCCTTCTAGTGTATTTTTTATTTATGTTATTGTGTTGTTCATCTCTTTTTTTAACATCTTCTATCTCTTTGTTAAACATTTCTTATATCTTCTTGTGTGTGCCTCGACTCTTTTTCTAAGATGTCGTATCTCTTTTACTATCATTACTCTGAATTATTTTGTAGGCAATTGCCTATCTCCACTTCATTTAGTTGTTCTTCTGGGGTTTTATCTTGCTCCTTTGTCTGCAACATATTTCCCTCTAGTCTCATTTCATCTAACTTACTGTGTTTATGGTCTCCTTTCTGCAGGCTGCAGGATCATAGTTCCTCTTATTTCTTGTGTTTACTCCCTGGTGGGTGAGGTTGTTCCAGTGGCTTATGCAGGCTTCCTGGTGGAAGGGACTGGTGTCTGCCCTCTGGTGGTTTGGAGCTGGGTCTTATCTCTCTGGTGGGTAGTGCCATGTCAAGTGTGTTTTGAGGTGACTGTGAGTTTAGTAGGACTTTAGGCAGCCTGCCTGCTAATGGGTGGGGCTGTTTTCCTGTCTTGCTCATTGTTTGGCCAGAAGTGTTCCAACACTGGAGACTTCAGGCCATTGGATGAGGCCAGTCTTGGTGCCAAAATGGGGACCTCCATGGAGCTAATACTGATTAATATTCCCTGGGGTCTCTGCTACCAGTGTCCTTGCCCCCACAGTGAGCTACAGCCAACCCCTGCTTCCCCAGGAGACACTCCAAGACCCCTAGTTAGGTTTAGCTCATGTTCCTAATGAGGTACTGCTTTGTGTTTGGTCCCAGTGCATGTGAGACCTTGTTCGCATCCTCCAAGAGTGGATTCTCTATTTCCCTCAGTCCTGTGGAGTTCCTGCACTCAAGCTCTTCTGGCTTTCAAGGCTAAAATGCTTGGGGGTTCTTCCTCTTGATGCCAGACCCCCAGACTGTCTTGGAGGGCTATTTTTATGTGCACACATCTTTGTGTAGCCTGCAGGTTTAATGTTTTTAGTATGGATGTCTGCCACCTCTTTCTTCAGGGTAAGCTGACTGTTATCACTTTGATAGGGGTTTTTACAGGTGTTGTGTTGACCAGAACCTGACCTCGATATTGAGCAGGGCCTCCCCTTTACTCTGTGGTTGTCACTGCCTTGTCCGGTGTGGGATCTGCTCCTTAGTTGTTGGAGTAGAGGTCCCCAGATCTGTTTCTTAACTGTGTTTTTGATTTGCTATGCTAGGTAGGCAGGATTGGAGCACTACCACCAGGAGAAAAACTCTGAGTGTTCTTCCTCTGGAGCTGTTCACCTGTGAGAAAGCTCTGTTGTGTCACCTTTTACCTGTTTTGTGAGCTCACAAGTTACAGTGTTCTTGACACTGCTCTCAGCCTCACCTTAACCTGGGTATGCTAGCAATTGGCCCTGGTGTCTGTACAGCATTGTTTTCACCAGGCCACTAGCATAGATCCACTGAAGTCAGGTCCCAGGATTGAAGTAACTGTGGATCTGGACCCACTGTCGGTACTATTGGGGCAGCTCAGACTCTGACCTGTCCCAACCCCTGCTTGTACTTGCCCACAAAGTCCACAGTTGCTAAAGATAGACCTGTCTCAGCTGTGGGAGCACTTCTTGTCTGTTCTGAATTTCTGCAGGCACTGATTTTACCAAGCCAGTTGCAGGGGATTAATCTGTGGTTCACACAGCTTCAAGAAGAGATTTCAGCTCTTCTTCTTTAGTCACACAGCCCCTGGGGCTCAGCTTTGCTTTCAGCCCCATCTCTACATATGGGCCACCTGCAGGCATCTACTCCCCACCCAGGAGAGAGGGGGTGGAGGTGGCTAATGGGAGTGCAGGAGCCCACTCTGGGAGGAGGGGGCAGAGGTGACAAATTACTGGGACATGCTTGCCCACCCAGGTGGGAGGGGTGGAGGTGGCGGCCACGATGGGCCCACATATGTGGGAGCCTCTTCTAGTGCCTGCAGTGACAGGGAACTTCAAGTTAGGAGAGGCTATAATGGCAACCCTGCCATTTACGTGTCACTCAACAATAGTGTTTAGCTTCTATAGTGGCCCGGGCTTCCTCCATGAGTGTTCCCAGTTTCTGAGCTCACCACTCCCATCCCCTCAGGGTGTCTCCATGCAGCCAACAGCAGTCGTCTCCTTTGGTCTGGTCTCCAAACGCCCCGTTCACACCAGCAGACACCTATCTCAGGCTGGAACACAGAGGACTGTGGTACAGACCATCTATGTATGTCTCACTCTGTCCCACACACCACAGACCAGGTTCTGTACTCTCCTCTGAGCCCCAAAACCTCCCCTTCTGTCTCAACTTATCTCCTCTCCAGTGAGGGATCTTCCTTGGGTGCAAAAACCTCTCTTTGCCTTCAGCTCCCCCCCAGGGTTGCAGGTCCCATCCCACTTCCTTTTTTCCTTTTCTCTTTTGTCCTACCCAGTTACACGGGGATTTACTTGTCCTTTTAAGTGTCCCATGTCCTCTGCTAGTCTTCAGCAGGT
Organism: Kogia breviceps; assembly: GCF_026419965.1. Lineage (NCBI taxonomy): Eukaryota > Metazoa > Chordata > Mammalia > Artiodactyla > Physeteridae > Kogia > Kogia breviceps. Next base: position 54,536,461 of record NC_081330.1, read on the forward strand.
GCTCTATGAGGATTGTCCCCTTTGTAGATGTATTCTTGATGCATTTGTGTTGAGAGGTGAATGCCATGTCCTCCTACTTCACCATCTTGACTCCTCACCCATCATTTTTTCTTATATGTAGCAAAAACTTTTTTATTGAGATCAAATCTAAGAATATTTTCTAAGATTTTGCTATTATATATATTTTTTCATGCTCTCATTAGGGATCTCTAACATAGTTGATCTTTAAGCCTTTGGATGCCAAGAGAATGGTACAATAATTGCTCCAAAAGAATCTGGGGAATTTCAAATCAAATAGGAAAATTTGTCCTTTCTAATATTTGGGGCCAATATTCTTATCTTGTTTCTATAGTTTGATTTAAATCAGAGAAATTCTAAGGATACAACTACATATGTATAGAGAAGTAAAGAACAAAGTCAGTTTTGGAGACTTCAAGGCAAGGGGGCTTTTTAAAATTATCTTGATGACAATAACAATGGAAATAATGAAAGGAATGTTTTAAACAAGTATTTAGCTGTTAAGGTTTTTGTCTTATGGTTAAGCTGTCAATTACTGGCTTTCTTTTCATTTTCATAACCTGATAAAAGGAGGAAAAACTAGCAGAATTCAAAATACACATATAAGTTTTTAAAATACATTGCCAAACTTCAAGTGCATGTGTGTACTTACCCAATAAGAGAAGATTTGTAGAGAATATGTTCGATTACAGTTATTCATATCCAATGGGGACAGAGAACAATAAGTTTTATTAAGCAATCACATAAGACACTATATCAAGATTCCCCAGCACCATATAGATTTTCCTCAAACCTATAGTTAGGTAAAAAAACACCATCAATACCAATATATTAATTTCTTTTCTAAATATGAATAGCATCTTTACTGTTTACTAAGTCAATGCATATCAATTGTAAAATATCTAAAAAACTCAGAGAATTAATAAAGAAGAATCAGACATTGAGAAATCTAACAAGTAATCTTTAGGTCATTTGACGATACCATAGTTAAAGTTGTTTTTCCTGTTTATTTTTCATGTGATATTATAACATTACCAGGTTGTTGGTTTTTTTTTGGGGGGGGGGCATTAAGCATCTTAAAAAATGATTCTAATGGTTGAACACTGCCTCTAAGTGTATTAATTTAACTCATCTCTGGTTATTGAACATTTAAATTGCCCTGTTTCTATGATATAAAAAATACTGAAGTAAATATCTTTGTGCACTTCCTTATAAACACTTCTCTCATTACATTTTTAGAGTATATTCTTAAAATTAAACAGTTTATAAAAGAAGAAAGTTATATCTTCAAGGGTTTTGCTAAATTTCCTTCCAGCAAAACTATACCAATATATTCTTTACAAAACTATATCACAGAATCTTTTTGTTTCCTTACATCTACCAACTTTCATTATTATTATTATGAGCAAAACATGATAATCTGGTAATTGAAAATCCATTTATTTTTAACATATATTTCTTTAGATATTGGCTTTTTATGTATAGTCCATTTTCATTCCACCATTTGTGAATTTTTAGCTCCTGTCCTTTCAAGTCTCTACTTTTGAAGAATTAAAGAAAAATATCTGAAAGAGACCTAGTTTTAGCAAATAGTAGACAGAGCTGCCCCAAACTGACTCGTCATTGTGTATTGTCTCAGTCTGTTCAGGCTACTATAACAAAATACTATAAACTGAGTGGCTTATAAACAATAAACATTTATTTCTCACAGTTTTGGATGCTGGGAAATTCAGTATCAAGGTGGTAGATTCAATGTCTGCTGAGGGCTCAGATCCTGGTTCACAGACAGCACTTTCTAGTTGTAACCTCACCTGGTAGAGGGGACAGGAGAGCTCTCTCTCTCTCTCTCTCTATCTCTCTCTCTCTCTCTCTCTCTCTGGCCTTTTTAATAAGGGCATTAATCTCATTTATGAAGGCTCCACTCTCAGGAACTAATTATTCCCTAAAGGACCCACCTTAAATTACCATCACTCTGAGAATTAGGTTTTCAAAATATGAATTTTCGTGGGGCACAAACATTCTATCTATAGCATGGGAAAATGGTATTTTATAGGTACTAAATAATTTTGCCCCCAATTGCTAATTCTATATGTCCTAAGAGCTTAATTTCTTCCTTGAGATTACTTTCCGGTGGTTTAAGGATTCAGGAGTGTTGGCTTGTAACCTCATAAAATGTACCTTAATGATATGCCATGGTAATCAAGGTAAAAATTGCAAAGATAGAGAATCAGCTTAATGAGAAATTACCATCATTATCCCTATTTCTAAACTTAGGTTATATTAAATTTTTCCCACATAAAAATATCTTAGTAAGCATCTATACCTTAGTCTTTACCATTTTTCACTGAGCTGTTGAACTAAAATAAATAAGTAAATAAATAGACGCAGTAATTAAGAACTGTAATCAATGATAAAAAATAAAAATAACTTGCAAAAATGACTAAGCTTTTAATACAATACAAATAAATCATTTTAACACCCCAAATATAAAGAAAATGTAAAGTATGAGGCTGTATATTTACAACAATAATCCTACCTTTCTAGCTACTTCTTTAAGTCAAAGCCTAGTATGTACCTTCTTGTGCTCTTCCTTCTACATATAATGTTTTCATTTATCCCCAGAAACATTGTATTCTTTCAGGCCCAATTTGAATGTCATCCTTTCCATGAAACTATTTTAGAGCTTCCTGTGCCAAAACACCAGTGTACATTGTTCAATTTCATAGTACATGTTTCGAAGTAACTATCACCCAAGTCTCATTTTCAAACTCTTGATAAAGGTGTTTTATTTACCTTTGTATCCATAGACCTTTCAGGTTTTGGTATATTAAATATGCTCAATTGAATTGGGCTGAATAAATGCATTAACTGATGAATTAATTTAAGAAAATCTGGGAGGTGCAGAGTCAAGATGGCATACGAGGAAGATGTGGAATTTGCATTTCTGCACAACTAGGGCACCTACCAGGCACCAGTGGGAGGCCACGGACACCTAAGGGGACAGGAGGAACCCCCAGTGACTGGGTAAGACGTGGGGCATGGGGGGAGTTAAGAAGGAGGAAAAGTGGAGGTGAGACGGGACTGCCCCCCCCTGAGGGGCAGCTGAGTGAGGGGACGGGATCCCATGCCCAAAGGCAGAAATTGGGGAACCATTGGGAAGGCAGAGGATCAAAATGTAGCCTGGACAGGTTTCCCCTGCCCACTTGGGCACACAGAACCTGCTGAGATCCCAGGCCTGATGCTTTGCCCACCTAGGCCCCCTCCAGCTGCACAGGTCCTGAGGGAGTGGGAGGGAGGGAAGGGGGAGCAAAAGTAAAGTCCAGACCTCTGGGACTGGCATCCACGGGGTGGCTGGGGGAGGGAAGGAGTTCCTACACCCAGTGGGACCCACTCACAGTTAGGAGTCCAGTGGCCATGGGGGAGACCCTGGGGAAGATGGTGGGGGAGGGGCACAAAGGAATGGAAGAGAATGTGGCCAGTGTCTTCCCTGTCCACTTAGGCACTGGGAAGCCTGTTGGACTCCCAGGACTAATCCTCTGCCCTTGGAGCCACCCTTCTGCCACGCAGAGCCCAAGCCCCACCCCTACACCCCCACCCAGGACCCTACCTCTACACTCGGATACCCCCTCCAACGAGCTGGGCCTAAATCCCAACAACAAACCCTCACTCAGGGCCTTACCTCTAAACTCCAGAACTCCACACTCCAGAGGCCCTCCTTTCAACATGCTGCCTCTCCCCTTCTGCGCAGGTCCTAAGCAGAAGCCTGCCCCAAGCTTTAAAGTTGACCCGTCTAGGCCACGCTTCCAGGGCCATTTCTGGCTATGTGGGTCCTAAGCCTAGTCCCAGCCCCATGATCAAACGTAACCACCCCACCCACCTAAATCCCGCCCCACCCTAAACCCCACCCCTTCCTAAGTTCCATGCCCACCTAAACTACACCGTCATAGCCAAGGATTTTTAAAATTTTTTCTTTTTTCCTCTTTTAGATTGGGGTTCTGTTTTACCTTGTTGATTCATTGTTGTTGATTATTTTATATTTTTATTTTTCCTACTAAATCTTTCATTTTTCTAATTTCTTTTATTCTTTATAATTTGATATTGCTTTTTTCCCTTGGCTTCTCCTCACCCCCATCCCACCCCACCCCCCTTTTTTTTCTTTTTTCTGTTGTGGTTTTATTTTACCTTGCTGTAGTTGTTTCAGTTATTGTTTTCTTTTTCTTTTTTTTTTTTTTTAACTGCTCCATGAAACTTGTGGTATCTTGGTTCCCAGGCCAGAGGTTGGGCCCGAGCTCCTGTGGTGGGAGCTATGAGTCCAAAACCGCTGGACTAACAGATAACCACAGACCCCAGAGAATATTCATTGGAGTGAGGCCTACCAGAGGTCCTTATCTCAGCACCAAGACCTGGCTCTATCCAACTGCCTGAAAACTCCAGTGCTGGATGCCTCAAGTCAAAAAACGAGTAAGACAGGAATACAATGCCTCACCCATCGAAAAAAAAAAAGAAAAGAAATGACAAAAAAATATATGTTACAGACGAAAGAGCAAGGAAAAAACCTACAAGACCAAATAAATGAGGATGAAATAGGCAACTTACCTGAAAAAGGATTCAGAGAAATGATAGTAAAGATGATCCAAAATCTTGGAAACAGAATGGAGACAAAACAAGAAAATTTAACAAGGATCTTGAAGAACTAAAGAGCAAACAAACAGTGATGAACAACAAAATTACTGAAATTAAAAATACTCTAGAAGGAATCAATAGCAGAATAACTGAGACAGAAGAATGGAAAAGTGAGCTGGAAGATAAAATGGTGGAAATGATTGCGAGGGAGCAGAATAAAGGAAAAGAATAAAAAGAATGGAGGACAGTCTCAGAGAACTCTGGGATAACATTAAATGAAACAACATTCAAATTATGGGGATCCCACAAGAAGAAGAGAAAAGTAAAGGGTATGAGAAAATATTTGAAGGGATTATGGTTGAAAACTTCCTTAACACGGGAAAGGAAATAGTCAATCAGGTCCAGGAAGTGTAGAGAGTACCATACAGGATAAACCCAAAGAGAAGCATGCTGAGACACATATTAATCAAACTACCAAAAATTAAATACAAAGAAAAAAAAATATTAAAAGCAGCAAGGAAAAAGCAACAAATAACATACAAGGGAATGCCCATAAGGTTAACAGCTGATCTTTCAGCACAAACTCTGAAAGCCAGAAGGGAGTGGCAGGACATATTTAAAGTGATGAAAGGGAAAGATCTATAACCAAGATTGCTCTACCAAGAAAGGATCGCATTCATATTTGATGGAGAAATTAAAACCTTTACAGACAAGCAAAAGTTAAGAGAATTCAGCACCACCAAACCAGCTTTACAACAAATGCTAAAGGAACTTCTCTAGGCCAGAAACACTATTTTGTGATGATATTTACATTTGGCCTATTCCAGCTTTCTCCAAAGAAGGAGGGCAGAGTTTCAGTAGTAGAGCAAACAGAAAGAAACTTCCCCTCCTATGAAACCACAATGTCTCTGTTTCTAAAACATAATCTAATGCACTATAAATAAATAACAAATTAGAACATTCTATAACACCACATACAAAAATAGACTCAATATGGATTAAAGACCTAAATGTAAAACAGGAAACCATAAAAATCCTAGAGAAAAACATAGGAGGAACACACTTTGACATAAATTGCAGCAATATTTTTTTGAGTCTGTCTCCTAAAACAAAGGAAATAAAAGCAAAAATAAACACATGGGACAGAATTAAATTTAAAAACTTTTGCACAACAAAGGAAGCCATTGAAGAAACTAAAAGACAACCTACAGAACAGGAGAAAATATTTGTAAATGATATGACCAGTAAGAGGTTAATATCCAAAATACATAAATGGTTCATAAAAATCAACATAAAAAAAACAACCTTATTAAAAAATGGGCAGGAGACCTGAATAGACATTTTTCCAAAGATGACATACACATGGCCAACAGGCACATGAAAAGATGCTCAAACATCATTAATCATCAGAGAAATGCAAATTAAAACCACAGTGAGCTATCACCTCACAGCTGTCAGAATGACTATCATCAAAAAGAACATAACAAATGTTGGAGAGGATGTGGAAAAAAGGGATCCCTCCTACACTATTGGTGGAAACGTAAATTGGTGCAGGCACTGTGGAAAATAGTATGGAGGTTTCTCAAGAAACTAAAAAGGGAACTACCATATGACCCAACAATTCCACTCCTGAGTATACACATCTGAAAACAAAACTAAAATACGCTAAGTGTCCACCAACAGATGAATGTATAAAGAAGAATTTATACACACACACACACACACACACACACACACACACACAAAATGGAAGACTAATCAGTTATAAAAAAAACAGTGAAATTTTGCCATTTGCAACAACATAGATGGTCTTGGAGGATATTATGCTAGATGAAATAAGTCAGGCAAAGAAAGACTAATACTGTATGATATCACTTATATGTGGAATCTAAAAAATATAACAAACTAGTGAATATAACAAAAAGAAACAGACTTACATATATAGAGAACAAACTAGTGGTTATCAGCAGAGAGAGGGAAGGGGGAAGACATAATATAGGGGTAGGGGATTAAGAGTTACAAACTGTTATGTATAAAATAAATAAGCTACAAGGATATATTGTACAACATGAAGAATATGACCAATATTTTATAATAACTATAAATGGAGTATAACCTTTAAAATTTGTGAATCATTTTGTTATACACCTGTAACATATAATATTGTACATTAACTACACCTTAATTAAAAAAATCCTAAAAATTCAAAATAATAACTAAAATATAGCTTACAATTCTTTTTAGTTTACTTTTTACTCTTTTATTTTTCTCAATAATATAAGCATATTAGAGTTGAAGAAGCTTCCAGAAGGACAATAAAAATGATGTCCTGGAATCAGGACATCAAATGATCAGGACATCATTTGATTCCTGGAATCAGATGATGTCCTGGAATGATGATGGAATCTCAAAACTAGAATTAGCGGTTCCTCTTCTGAAGATGAAAATGTTTAATTTTAAGACAAATCAGAGAGATGAAACTGCTGACAAAAATTTGCCACAGGCATACTAGTTCCTTTTCCCCAAGGAAGGAAACAAAATGAAGTTACTAATATCAATAGGCTTTATAAAATTCATGAATGAAGGATGCATAATAAATTATTATATAAACCTAGTTAATTTATAAGATATAAATTTTTCCCAATTATAACAGTAATAAAATATCACTATCAAAATTTTCAAAATTCAGAAAAGCATACTGAAGTAGAATATCTAGACATTCTGAAAAACAAAAACTTTATGAATTTCTTATGATATATTCTTCCAGTTTATTTATTTTGCATTTTTTTTCCATTTATCAGTACAAATATTTATTGAGGACCAACATACCATGTGCCAGACTCTGAGACACAATATTGAGCAAAAATAGTGTCGGTTCCCTGGCTTCATGGAACTTGTAGCTTAACGGGGGAGACTGGTATTAACCAAATAACTTAAAAAAAAAAACAAATTTAACGTAGTTTGCACTGGATGGAATATAGGGTGACCATCTAAGAGGCTTGTTGCTGTGACCCTGATGAGAAATGGGCTTAATTCGTGGTGGTAGTTGAAATGAAAAGAGATACAGGGATCTGTGAACTTTGTGGTTAGTTATATTTATTTGCACACTCCATTAAGTACCTAAATAACTGGGATTTTTGTTATCAAACAAATATTACATAATGGTTTAAGATTTTAAAAAGTTTTTTCCTCCTGTTTTGGAGTTTTGTGCAATTATACTATTGTTGGAAGGCTCACAGTAATAAAAGTCTTTTAAAATATTTGTAGTATGAAAAATCATAACTGTGGATTTATGACAGAAATAACCTAATTTAAAATTCTCTTTAATTTATAATTTGTCCTATAAAGTTAATCCTCCCCAAATGGGTCTTGGTATGCTTAGTTAAATAACAAATCATCAATCTGAAAAATTTGGAGATTAAAAATCAAGGTTTATAATTAACAAACATGTTATATAACATTTTCTCCCAGTTTGAAATGCATTTTAACTGATGAAACATTTCAAAAAACAACATGCTTGGGCTTCCCTGGTGGTGCAGTGGTTGAGAGTCCACCTGCCAATTCAGGGGATGCGGGTTCATGCCCCGGTCCGGGAAGATCCCACATGCCACGGAGCAGCTGGGCCCGTGAGCCATGGCCGCTGAGCCTGCGTGTCCGGAGTCTGTGCTCTGCAACGGGAGAGGCCACAGCAGTGAGAGGCCCATGTACTGCAAAACAAACAAACAAACAAACAAACAAACAAAACCCCCAAAACAAAAAAAACCAAAAAACAAAACCAAAGAACAAAAAAACAAAAACAAACAAAACAAACAAAAAAACAAACAACAAAAAAAGCAAAACAAAACAAAACAAAGCAAAAAACAAAAACAAACAAAACAAAACAAAAACAAAAAAAACCATGCTTGAGTCAGTAAAGTTAACACTTCTGAAATGAAAATTTCCTTTCCTCTTTATTCTCCTTTTCTCTGTAACAAAACATTGAATAATTATTTTTAAGGAAAATGTGCCACCAAAAATCAATATCTTTCTGATATTTGATATGAATTTTATCAAAAACATATAACTATAACTCAGCAATCATTGAAAAGAGTGCTTTATTTATATATTATAAAGATGCATGTTGAATAAAATCCTGCGGCAATAAAAAACATCACTGAATTTTCAAACTTTTTCTTCAGTAAACTTGAAAAATATATATGCTCAAGAAATTAAATTTCTTGGAATTTCTTCTAATGTTATACATCTGTTTTGGTCTCATTTCCATAAGGGTCTAGTTAATTTCACCATTCTAGAGTGATTTTTGAAAATGATAGCCAATTTTTTCTAATTATCTTTATATGACAAATATTTCTTAAAATAAATGATCATAAATTATTAATTTATCATTAAATAATAGATAAATTGATGAACAATGTAATTAAGTTTTCCACTAGAAAAAAATTCACCCTAAGTATTGAAATATTTTTTAGACAAAAGCTACAAGGTAAATTGCAATGCAATATTTGATTTCTCTTGTCCTCCCTAATCCAAAAAGGAAATGTATATTTCTTTCTCAATTATTTGTCTATAAGGTGACACAGAAAGAGTTAAAATAAGTGTAAGTAGGTACCTGCATGTGCCTCACTGGAGAGAGAGTTAAATTATAAAATCAGTACTTCATCACTGACATTAGTTTGATCACAAGCTAAAAGCAAACAGTGAATATGCTCTAGCCATTAAAGGCCCATGGTAGACACAAATTTGTTTAGAGAGGAAAATTAAGAAGTGTTCCAATTCAATCAAAGAACTAGTTACTAAATGTGTTTTAAAGGATAACATCAAGCAAAGTTTTCAAACCAATTAGTGTAGTGGATATAGACATTTACACATCCCATTGGCAATAGCACTGAAAGCTATTTGCATTTCTAATTGAGAATTTGGTGGCTGTCAAGAGATTTGCTTCTTCTCTGAGCTGATAAAAGAGTAAATTCAAATTGCTATGTGTCACTAGACAAAGACTAGTGGAATCAGAACATTACCTGTGGAAGTATTAACTTAATTTTTTAAGCTGCTTTCCACCTCAGGGGATTTTTCAAATAATCCCCTTATAATTATTTGCAAACTATTTACTTATAAGGTTTAATTTAATGATTTCCTTTCAGAATTTTTAAACTGCACCATGTTCCTTAAAGCAACTTAATAGAACATGCTATTAAATATTGTTAGGGCAAGAAGTTCACATGAAATAAGGACTTGAAATCCCTCTGTAGTTAGATTAAATGTAATTTTTAAAACTGAAATAAATTAGCATAGAAACTTAATGAAGTAGGTAATAAAAATGCACAAAGACAACTTTCCTATACTTAATGAGTCAATTTTTTAAAAATGTGCCCAAATATGCAAAATATTTTATAGTAGCTTATTTTAAGTTATGATGAATTGAACATTAAATGCATATGCTTCATAAATATACTTGATTGTAAGTCTTGAAGCCATGTTTGTCTTAAATCCAATTAGAAATCGATGGTGAAAGATTTTAAATATTACCCATGTGATGATATTCACTCTGGGAAGAGGAAATATTACAGAACCTCAGAGTTAGGAGTGAGACTCAAAGGTGCTCTAGTAAAAAGATGGCTTCCTTCTCTCTGCCTTCAGTTTTCTAAATGCTACACTTTCTTAGAGGGAATCTTCTACTGCAGACTGAAATAGATGACAGATTCCTAGGATAAAAAGCATAGGTGCCTATAAACACTGTCCTTTGGTGGCATACATGATTATTGAATATGGATCATTTCTTGCCTTTAATTACCTCCCTTCTTTACTCTGCTAAATTATTTGAGATTCCCACATTCTGTTTTAAACTTCTCTGTTTCTAACAGGTACCTAATGAAATGTATTTGTGTTTCTTCAGTGAGAATACACATTAATCCATTGGTAATCATTAACTTAGAACCTAAATTGACCCATCAAATTGCTATACTTAATAAAGAACTGTGTCCTGAGGTAAAACGTATCAAGACAGATGATGAAAGAGAAAAACTAACTGAAAGCTATTAGTTAAAGCCTTTGTTGAAACCTTGTGACTTGAGAAAAGCTCAAGATTACTGTTCTTTGAGGAGTAATAATGTTAAAAATCCTACAGTGTAGACGAAGGAAGATCATAGTTCAGTTTTGTTCTGAGAACAATTTACTGATCAAATTCACAGAAGGTATGGGTAAAATAAGGCTATGGTTATTGTAGGACAGGCAGTATATAGATACTGCAAGACTGGAATTTTAGTTTAGCAGTCCTTAGTTGGTCAATTTGGTTTAGCAAGACAAGTGGGGAGGAACAGTTGGAGCTAAGGTGAAAAATGTGTAGTCCTGCATCATTTTTCATGAAGCCAAGGCAAGTTTGGATAGTGGAGGAAGAAAAGAAGTGGGACTTGTCTATTACATAGGGAAATGCTGTGAGACAGTAGGTCTGAGTAGAGTGAAATGTGACATTTACGAATTTGGGGTCAGCATGAGGATATTGGATGCCTGGGGTGATGGGTGTTTAGGAAAAGTGCCGAGAGACATAGAAAAGGACAAAAAGAAACAGAGGAAAGCAAAAGACACAGACCAAATACAAATTTCATTGTGAGTACCTTTCACTGCTTAAAACAGTTATCTCTTTTCTCTTTCTTCTTTTCCATTACCTGTTTTACAAAATCCAAGGATGGTTCTAAAGCTATAGCTCCAGATGAGGCTGAGCCTAAAACTACTTGGTCAAATCCAGAGAAGAGAATCAGGAGTGGGCATTTGAACATGTCCAAACTAGAGCCACAGTTAGTTTTTTAGAATGGCTTCTTGTCCAGGAGAATGAGCATTAGGCATGTGCTTTTGCTGCATTCCTCTATAACGTTTCAACTGTCAGTCAATGGCTTTATCGCAAACGTTAGTATTAGACACTGTGGAGTTAACAAAGAGCATTGACCTGTTCTTTACTCTGATGGAAGGAAAAGATGAGACCTCTAATCTGGCCTTTCCATATCTCAGATACCTTAGGGAGTTTTTGATTTAGGCTTCTGTCACATATATTGCCACCAAAGCCCAGCAGAATATTTTTCTTCAGTACTTTAAGGTTAAAGCCTGTATCAACTTTTATTCAGCTGTCACCTTTGCCCTGTTTCTTGGTGCCCTCGTTTATTCATCCTCCACTATTCCTGGAGTGTTTTCTGAATAAGAGAAGATGCCCCAGGGGTACACACTAGCTGAATGTTAAGCTATGTATAGTATCTTTTTCTATTTTCCTCTCAAATGTTTAAGTATAATAAAGAGGGTTAGATAAGTTCACTGAACCATAACTGCAATTCACAACAGCAGGCACTGTCCACAGGCTCTAGAGCCTCTGGTAATGCTCACCTGGACAGGTCTTCCCAAAGATAATTAAAAGTAAAGATAATTATTGTTAAACCTCCATGATTTACCTAATTATGCACTGAAGTTATTAAATGGTTCCTGAAAGGGTCGTGAAGAACCCTTTACAGTGTTTTGGACTATTGTACTATTACCTGCTCACTCAGAAATGGTGTTTTCTTCTTTGAGTGTTTTAAACAAATCTGAATGTTTTAAAAATCTGAGTGTTTTAAACAAATTATTACACCTAGTAAAAGCTTTTCTGAATATAGACTAGAACAAAATGTAAATTGTAAATTCATTATAACAACTTTAATGGAGCTACTTTCAAGGTTAGGGAGCAAACACCCAAGAAAAGTTCATTGATTTATAAACCCTGCAAATTTAATATATTTCTATGCAAATAAATGGCTTACCTTAACCTTGTAGTTGTTTAAATTAATTGTTGTAACTAAATTGGAAGAGTTGCTAAATCGTGAGAAATACATACTTTCCCAAGCTATTTCTTACTCCCATGGAATGATCTGATATATTTTAACCTTGTGCATTCACTTTTTTTTTTTATCATATTTATTGGAGTATAATTGCTTCACAATGGTGTGTTAGTTTCTGCTTTACAACAAAGTGAATCAGCTATACATATACATATTTCCCCATATCTCCTCCCTCTTGTGTCTCCCTCCCCCCCTCCCTATCCCACCTCTCTAGGTGGTCACAATACACCGAGCTGATCTCCCTGTGCTATGTGGCTGCTTCACACTAGTTATCTATTTTACACTTGGTGTGTTCAGTTTTGAAATACTATACTTATCACACTAGATTTGGTGATAGTTTTTAAAATACTGTATCATATTGCAGAAAGAGATATTTTCATTTATTGTAAATCATGGAATATATACTAATCTGAATCAAACTATCTCATAATTCTAGAACTATATTTCTCCATTAAGTATATGATGATTTAAAGCACATACTATACTGTGGCATGCAAAGAAACAAAACTTTTTTCAATGGTACTTTTTTAAAAAAAATCATGAATTTGGAAGGATAATATGACTAGGTGATAAGATATATGACAGGTGGTCAATGCAAAACATAAGTTTCTGTCAGGAAATCTACTACTATTTGCTGGAAAGAACGACTATGGGAAACTATAATAACCTGAAGATAGAAACAATCAGATGATGAAGCAATGCTGGTTATCCATTATCTCCACACTCCTGCCAGGAGCAGCCAGTCTTAGTATGAGCTGAATGCTTACCAAAACCATGAATGTAGCTGCTGGGACAAAGAATTTACCTGAGCTCTGGGACAGACTTGGGCAGCTGGTGGGACATTGTGGATTGCTTGAGTCCTCTATTTCTCAGGCTTCTCAGAATTCTATATATAAGATTATTAAAGCAATCAGAAACAAACTTATCTTTCACCAACAAGTCCACTCGTCTCTGAACATCTGTGCCTTTACACTTCCTACCATTCTTTCTCCATATTCCTTTGAGATGTGTAGCTTTTTGTATGATAGGAACTTTATAAATCCTCCTCTCTCATTTCCAGGGTAGAGTTGCAGCAAAAATCTAGCTCAGTCTAGCAATTCCTCCATTCTCTGCTAGATTTAGGACATCAAATTCAGTATACATCTCAATTTGACATCACTTTTTATGTTACAGCCTCCAACCCAATACCAATATGACAAAATAAGGAAGCTTCAAACAGGTAAGCAACATGGCAAAAATACAGCACATTATTGTTCAAATCTGGGTGCTGCCACTCACTAGGTCAATGAGTCTGGGAAAAATAATTTCAATTCATTCAGGCTTAGCTTCCTTATCTATAAATTGGACATGACAGAATCTAAGTTTCATTTCAAGTATAGCATCCTCTCAGTGTAAGTATTTTAAATTACCTTAGAAAGTTGAATATACCAGATTTATAATCCACATGGCAAGCATAAAATGTCATAGAGGCAAAGACAGGCCAAGAAGTTCCTCAGTATTAAGCACTTTAATAAATATATTAGTTCAGAAAAGTGAAAGGTTATCAGCAACTAGATTAGATAAAATGAGCTTCTAGAGGTATAAAATAAACTAGGTTCTGAAATAACCTATAATATTTGGATTAACTGAAAGAAAGAAAGAAGCTCTGCTAAATGGAGTGAAATAAAGGCCTGGAGTAAGAATAAACATAATATATTGTTAAATGGAAGAGACCCACTGAAACAGAAGGTTCATATTTGATAGTAGCTGGAGATCAGTCTCATTCTAGGTGATGCTCTTATAACTAATCAATAACCAATCAATGAGAAAAATAATCAGAGGAACTATGTGTCATAGTGGAGGAAAAAATTACCTTTGTTTATTCCCTAACAGTTAGAGCTCCAATCTCCATGATTGAACCATTCAAAAGTCCTCTATCTATACATTCCATGAACATGTTATTTATGTTCTAAGTGCCAAGCATTCTGCTAACTGCTGGAGATACAGTTATGTTCTTAGCTTGTAAGGAACATAAAGAAAAGTAAGAAAATCATGTGAGAGTGATGTTATTACATATCTTTAGGGAAACTATTAACTATATAATATATTATTTGTGGAAAACTGACTCTCCTTATTGTGTAGGACAGACTCTTGGGTGGGCCCTCTTGATACCTGTCTCCTATTATTCACTCCCTTACGTAATTCTCTTCCACTTGAGTGTGGGTGGGAGTTGTGACTTGCTTCTAACCAACAGAATTTAACAAAGATGATGGGATGCCATCTCTGTCTTACATACGATTGTAGCTTCTGTCTTATTAGCAGTCCCTCTCCCTTGCTGGCATTGATGAAGCAAGCTTCAGTGATCTGCATTGTCATATGTAGAGGCCCATATGTGAAGAAAATGAGGGCAGCCTCTGACTAACAGTCAACAAGGAATCGAGGCCCTCAAAACAACAAGCCACAAGGATATGAATCCTGCTAATAACCATGTGAGTTTGGAAGCAAATCTTTTCCCAGTTGAGCCTTGAGTTGAGACCACAGTCTTGACTATAGCATTGTGAAGGACCCTGAAACAGAGGAACAAACTAGGTTGTGTCAGTGTCCTGACTCAGAGAAACTGTGAGATAATAAATATGTATTGTTTTAAGTAGCTAAATTTCTAATAATTTGTTAAGTAGCAATATGTTAGTAATGACTCATACAACTATGACCAAAAAAAAAGAAAAAGTTTTCTATCCCACAAAATTGGCAGAAATAAATTTCCATACATTTAAAACCCAATCATGAAAAATAAAACAGAAGCTCTTAACCACGAGAGAAAAATAGCAAACCTATGACCTCAGGTTAGGAAAAGATTAACTTAAACACAAAAAGCACAACTCATAAAGTGCTGATAAATTTTGAATGGCAAAACATATCATAAATAAATATGAAGCACAATGTGGGAGAATATATTTGAAACACATGAAAGAACTCCAATATATCAATAAAAAAACTTCAAACAAGAAAATGACCAAACATATGACCAAGCAATTCATAGAAGAAGAAACCAGAATGGCCAAGAAATATAAGAATGTATACTCAAAATCACTAAAAATTAAGTAAATACAAATTAAAACCAAATTATATACTCACACTCATCAGACGGCAGAATAATTAAAAATTAGACAATATTTAGCATCAATGATGATATAGTGAGCTAGGAACTTTCACTCACTTCTTGATGGAAGTATAATTAACACAATCCTTTTGATATGCAATTGGGAAATATCTAGTGAAATTAAAATTGCATATAATTAACATCTGAGTGTTTTCATTCCTGGTCATATATAGTAGAGAATCTCATACATCCATAAAAGGAGACATATATAAAAATAGCTATTTTACTATTTTTTCAAACAATGAAAATACATACAAACTGCTAGAACCTAAGTTGAGCCAGGAAAGAGAGCTTGGCTGTCAGAAGTCAGGAGTAGCCGATTAAAGCAACAAGCCAAAATGAAAGAGTTTAGCCTTTGATCACTTACTGTGATGGTATATAAACCAGAAAAAGTGCCGACTATCTTGTTCCATTTTCTCCCAAGGAACACACACTCATCCAGGATTAGGTAGATCAGTGGGGTCAGGCAATCTCATTGTTGAGAGAGCCCTGAACAAAAGACTCCAAACAACTTCATAAACCCAGGACCAGAGGGAGAAAAAGGGTTAGGGATGGAAAAGTGCTAGGCAATGAGTCAGAGTGGAAAAAATGTATTTTCCACTTTCCCCCCTCCTTCCCCAATAAGAAATCTTTGGCAGAAGCACCTGAATGCTTCAGGTAAAGAGACTTAGGAATGAAGGCATGAGGCTAGGAGTGCAAACACGTGAAGAGCATGACCAGCCAGAAGAGCCTGAGTCCTAGACAGTAACTCCCCTTGGAGACTGCGATGGACAGGCTAGGCCTCAAGTCTGGTGTGAGGAGGGTGGATTTCCCCCTTGAGGCTTGCCAAGTAAAGCCTTTGCAATTGCCTATACTTGGGCATGAAAAAAATCACAGATTGGTTGTTAACCAAAAGCTCATTCCTCAAACACATGAAGCAGTAGGAATATGGGTAACTCAAAAACAAAACAAAAGCTAAACTAATATATTCGATAAAATGAAATTCTCTACAGCAATTAAAATTGAACTATAACTGCATGTATAAAAATAGATTTCTAGGACATAATTTTTGAGAGTAAAAACAAATTGTACAAAAATGGACAGTATGATGTCATATATGCAAATTCAAAATTAGAAAACACACATATGTAATGAATATTAATATAGTAAAACTATATTTTAAAAAATTGATGGGAGGATGCATGTGAATTTCATAAAATTTGTTGTTGCTTCTGGAGAGGTAGTGAGGGGAACAGGACTTGGGGGATGAACAAAGGATATTTCAAGATGATTTGACATTTGGTTTACTCTGAAGCAAATATAGTAATAGAAGCATTTGTTAATTCCGGGTGGTAGGTAAGTGTTATTACACTGGTGTATGTTGTTATTTTGTTTTCTGTAATTTTAAGTATATTAAAAATATTTCCAAAAGTAGCTGGCTGAATGTATGTATGTGTACACAATATAGATGGTAACTGAGATAAGAAGGCTTTTCTAAAAATGAAACGTTGAGATCCTCCATATTGTGTATACATAATCAAAAACATTTGAAGGGAAGGATTAGCCTCACAAAGTTGTTGGCAGTAGTACAGCAACAGCAACCTGCTTTTAAATTGGAATCTTGATTATTTTCAACTTCTTCAAGCTTTGGTTTGGAGAATTCTGGTTACATTTTTTTTTTTTTTTTTTTTTTTTTTTTGTGGTACGCGGGCCTCTCACTGTTGTGGCCTCTCCCGTTGTGGAGCGCAGGCTCCGAACGCGCAGGCTCAGTGGCCATGGCTCACGGGCCCAGCCGCTCCGCGGCATGTGGGATCTTCCCGGACCGGGGCACGAACCCGTATCCCCTGCATCGGCAGGCAGATTCTCAACCACTGCGCCACCAGGGAAGCCCTGGTTACATTTTAAAAAGAGGACTGGACATGAAAAACAAGACACTTAAAATCCATTGAAATAAAATACAAAATATTTCTTTAAATATGTGTTCCTATTTTGAAATGCTGGTTTCCTGAAATTTAACCAGTAAACCTGTCGATAAGGCAAAACTGAGTTTATTGCTTACTATGATAAAATATATCACTATCTAGGTAGTGTTAGAAATGTCTGGAGTGGGGAGGACAAAGTCACAATTTTTATCAGGTTTTAGGGTTTGTCTTGAGATGGTTTCTTCAATGTGTGGGCTTGATTAGGATTGGGTAATAATCATGTTGTAATAGTTAAGGATTAGTGACACAGCCAAGTGCAGGTTTTGAGGTAAAGGCTTGGAAGAGTGTACTCAGTTATCTGATGCTATTCATTGGGAAACTGAACAATTGAAAATGGGTTTGAAGAAAGTTCTTGAGGGGAACAATAAAGTTATTTACAACAGTTATCTTCCTGGGCAAGAGTTGGAATAGTAAAGTCATGTTAGTGAAACCTGCTAAAAGTATATTTGTTAGTGTCCATCAGAAGCTGTGTGTAGATGGTTTGATTCTCACTATAAAAATGTGGTACTGGGCTTCCCTGGTGGTGCAGTGGTTAAGAATCTGCCTGCCAATGCAGGGGACACAGGTTCAAACCCTGGTCCAGGAAGATCGCACATGCTGCAGAGCAACTAAGTCCGTGTGCCACAACTACTGATCCTGTACTCTAGAGCCTGCAAGCCACAACTACTGAGCCCATGTGCCACAGCTACTGAAGCCTGTGCACCTAGAGCCTGTGTTTCACAAGAGAAGCCACTACAATGAGAAGCCTGCGCACCACAGCAAAGAGTAGCACCTGCTTGCCACAACTAGAGAAAGCCCTCACAGCAACGAAGACAACGCAGCCAAAAATAAATTTAAAAAATATATATATATGGTACTACCTCAAGCTCCCTTCCACTATACATTATAATTAGAATGATTTCTATTCATAGTTTTGTGATGATGAATTATAAAGCTTAGATGTTATTATTTAAACCTTATATTTAAATACTATGTTTCTGAACATTCTTAGTAATTTTTTTCTTAAAGAAAAAGTATTTCTTTGTAACAGTTATGAGAGATATGCATTATTTACCTTTATGTTATTTTATGTTATTAATGTTTCATAAAATTCTATTTTATTAAACTCTTCATTATGTGTTATGAAAGGTGTTTGGTAATAGGAGGGACAAAGGAAAAGTAAAAATACTGCCTCTATTGAATTTTTTATCATTTAGACTTGGGGAGAAAATGAATCAAGGATACAGACAAAATTCGCTTCACATATATTTGAGGGTATATATTCATTAATTTGTTAAATAATTATTGAATGCACACATGAGAACAATCCAGTAAGTGGTAGGATGTCACTTGTGGATTCTAGACTTGGGTTTCAATTATCAAAACAAACAAATAAGAAAAAAATGTAAGAGTTTGAGGGAGTGTATTATCCATGTCTACCTTCTATAAATTTGATGCTTCAACATCTGCTTTACATATGCCTGGCATACCTTGTTCTGGACAACCCCATAATGTGCCTGAGTCACCTTGCCTTGGCCTCCTGCCTCCCTCATCAATCCTCCCTCCTCAGGAAAAATCCTCCTCCTAGGTGCAAGCTTTTCAAATACAAAGCGACGAATCCAGAGCCCATACTCTGAACCATCTCCTTTAAAAGGCTCTCATACTCACTATCTACCTGCCATAAATACCCAAGGTCAGGTACCAAACAACTAGGAGGAGCCCATATAAACCAAAGCCTGATGAAATTATTCAAATGAGCCAATCCTAACTTGCTTACCCTGCCTCACCCGTCCCTCATTGTGGAAACCACCATAATTGCTCTTGTCCAAAATTCTTCTTGATCCATCGCATGTTTCCCTGTGGGGATCACGTATGGTATGCATCCACCTCTTGGGAACTGTAATAAACACTCTCTTCAAAGGCAATCACCTCCTGAACACTTGGCCGTACTATACCTCAAATTTTCTATTAATGCACTATATTTTAAAATAAGGGGTTAGTATATATATTTTATGAGGGTATGGATTATTTTTAATTTTAATTTTTTATTGAAATATAGTTGTTTATGATATTACATTAGTTTCAGGTATATAGCATAGTGATTCAGGATTTTTACAGTTTATATTCCATTATAGGTTATTACAAGATAATGGTTATAATTCCCTGTGCTGTACAGTGTATACTTGTTGCTTATCTATTTTGTACATACTACTTTGTAACTGTTAATCCCATACCCCTAATTTGTCCCTCCCTCCTTTACTCTCCCCTTTGGTAACCACAACTTTTCATCTCTATGAGTCAATTTCTGTTTTGCATATGCATTTATTTGTATTATTCTTCAGATTTCAAATATAACTGATATCATACAGTATTTGTCTTTCTCTTTCTGACATTTCACGAAGCATAATATTCTCTAGGTCCATCCATGTTGCTGCAAATGGCAGAATTTCATTTTTTTATGGCTGAGTAATTTTCCATTGTGTGTGTGTGTGTGTGTGTGTGTGTGTATACACCACAATTTGTTTTTTTTAACATCTTTATTGGAGTATAATTGCTTTACAATGGTGTGTTACTTTCTGCTTTACAACAAAGTGAATCAGTTATACATATACATATGTCCCCGTATCTCTTCCCTCTTGTGTCTCCCTCCCTCCCACCCTCCCTATCTCACCCCTCTAGGTGGTCACAAACCACCTAGCTGATCTCCCTGTGTCATGTGGCTGCTTCCCACGAGATATTTACCCTACATTTAAATCATTCATTGATGGGCACTTGGGTTGCTTCCATGTCTTGACTATTGTAAATAGTGCTGCTATGAACATTGCGGTGCATGTGTCTTTTCAAATTAGAGTTTTCTCAACATATATGCCAAGGAATGGGATGGCTGGATCATATGGTAGCTCCATTTTTGTTTTTTAAGGAAAATTTGTACTGTTTTCCATATTGGCTGCATCAACTTACATTCTCACCAACGGTGTAGGAGGCTTCCCTTTTCTCCATACCCTCTCAAGCATTTATTATTTGTAGATTTTTTGATGATAGCCATTCTGACAAGTATGTGGTGATGTCTCATTTTTGTTTTGATTTGAATTTCTATAATAATTTAGTGATGCTGAGCATCTTTTCAGGTGCCTGTTAGCCATCTGTGTCTTCTTTGGAGAATGTCTATTCAAGTCTGTTTTTTGATTGGTTTGTTTGTTGTTTTGATGTTGAGTTGTATGAGTAGTTTATGTATTTTGGATCTTAACTCCTTGTTGGTCACATCATTTACAAATAATTTCTCCCATTCCATCAGTTTTCTTTTCATTTTGTCAATGGTTTTCCTTTGTTGAGCAAATGATTTTAAGTTTAATTAGGTCCCATTTGTTTATTTTTTGCTTTTAATTATTTTGTCTTAGGAGACAAATCCAAAAAAATATTGCTACAATTTTTGTCAAAGAGTGTTCTGCCTATGTTTTCTAGTACTTTTATGGTTCTAGGCCTTACATTTAGATATTTATTCCATTTTGAGTTATTTTTATATGTGGTGTGAGGGAACATTCCAATTTCATTGTTTTACATGTGGCTGTT
The DNA here is from genome assembly GCF_026419965.1 of Kogia breviceps. Lineage (NCBI taxonomy): Eukaryota > Metazoa > Chordata > Mammalia > Artiodactyla > Physeteridae > Kogia > Kogia breviceps. The sequence continues at coordinate 54,557,607 of NC_081330.1, forward strand.
TAGTTTTTCCCAGCACCACTAGTTGAAGAGACAGTCTTTTCTCCATTGTATATTCTTGCCTCCTTTGTCATAGATTCAATGACCACAGGTGCATGGGTTTATTTCTGGGTACTCTATTCTGTTCTGTTGATCTATGTGTCAGCTTTCATGCCATGCCAACATGACGAATTTATTACTGTAACTTCATAGTATAGTCTGAAGTCAAGGAGTGTGATACCTTTCTTGTCATTTCCCTTTGCATGAAAAATCTTTTTCCATTCCCTCACTCTTAGTCTGTGTGTGTCTTTAGCACTGAAGTAAGTCTCTTGTAGGACACATAGGGAAGATTCCTGTTTTTTATACAGTCTGCCACCCTAAGTCTCTGATTGAATCATTTACTCCATTGACATTTAAATTAATTACTGATAGGTATATACTTATTGACATTTTATTACTTGTTTTCCAGTTGTTTTTGTAGTTCTTCTCTGTTCACTTCCTCCTTTTTTCTTTCTGTTGTTGTTGTTTATCCTGTGTGGTTTGATGATTTTCTTTTGTAGTATGCTTGGGTTACTTTCTTTTAGGTTTTTGTGTATCTATTATAGATTTTTGATTTGTGGTTACCATGGGGCTCATCTATGTTGACCTATAATTATACCTGCTTGATTTAAACTGATAGGCATTTAGTTCAAGTATATTCTAAAAATCTACATTTTTTTACAACCCCCCACACATTTTGTGGGGTTTTTTTTGTTTTGTTTTCTTTGTTTTTTGTTTTGTTTTTTTGTTTTGTTTTTTGTTTGTTTGTTTGTTTGCAGTACACGGGCCTCTCACTGCAGTGGCCTCTCCCATTGCGGAGCACAGGCTCCGGATGCACCAGGCCCAGTGGCCATGGCCCACGGGCCCAGCCGCTCCATGGCACATGGGATCCTCCCGGACCAGGGCACAAACCCCTATCCCCTGCATTGGCAGGCAGATCCTCAACCACTGCACCACCAGGGAAGCCCCACATTTTGCATTTTTGATGTCACAATTTACATCTTCATGCTTATCACTTTACTGTTTTTTGTAACAATAGTTGCTTTTACAACATTTTGTTTTCCAATCTTTATAGTGGCTTATTTAAGTGATCTTCAATCGCTGTTATATATTTGCCTTTCCTATTGGGGTTTTCCCTTTTCTATAGATTCTTACTTCTTTTCCATTTAGAGAAGACTGTTCAACATCTCTTTTAAGGTAGGTTTAGTATTGATGAATTCTTTTAGTTTTTGCTTCTCTGAGAAGTTCTTTATTTCTCCTTCTATTCTAAATGATACTCTTGCTGGGTAGAGTATCCCAGTTTGCATGTTTTTCTCTTTCACCACTTTGAATTTATCATACCACTCCTTTAAGACATGCAAAATTTCTACAGAAAAATTAGCTGATAGTCTTATTGGGATACCCCTGTGTATGACTCTTTTTTTTCCTCTTGCTGCCTTTATATTGACAATTTTCCCTTTATCTTTCACTTTTGCCATTTTCATTATGGTATGTCTTGGTGTGGGTATGTTTGGGTTCATCTTGTCTGGACATGTGATATGTGCTTCCTGTATCAGGATTCTGTTTCATTCTTTAGGTTTGGGAAGTTTTCAGCCATGATTTTTTCAAATACACATTTGATACCTTTCTCTCTCTCTTCCCCCCTGGAACCTATATAATGCAAATTTCTGTGCATTTGTGGTTATCTCAGACATCTTGTACATTTTACTCATTTTTTGTTTCATTTGTTTTTCTGTCTGCTGTTCTTTTTGGGTGATTTTCATTACTCTATCTTCTGGATCATTTATGCATCTTTTTATCATTTAGTCAGGTATTCATTGCTACTAGAGTCCTTTTAATCTCAGTTATTGAATTACCTATCTTTGATTGGACCTTCTTTCTATTTCCTAGTTTCTTGTTAAAAAAAGATTTGTGTTTATATCAATTATCTTCTCTAATTCAGTTAGTATTTTTGTTACCAATATTTTGAATTCTTTGTCTGGTAGATTGTTTATTACTGTTTCTATTTTTTTTCAGGGGTTTTCTCTTGCTTTTTCAACTGAGAGTAGTTCCTCTGCCTTTTCATTTTACTTAATTTCTCTTTCTCTGTGAATTTAGGTGAAACAGTTACCTACTGTGATCTTGAAGGAGTGTTCTTATGTGGGAGCATCCCTATGTAGGCTGTGTGTGCCCAAAGCCTTTGGAGGGAGAGCTGGATCTGATGTAGACACCAGTCACATCTTTCCTCAGGGTGTGCTGGCAACTGTCTTCTTGTTAGGGGATGAGGCTGTTGATGAATGAACAAGAGACTGTACAGGGTGTGAGGTGAGTCTTCCCCTCTGCTCAGTGGCCAACACCATTTTGTCGATGGGCATGGGGTGGGGAGTCTGCTCCCAAGTTCCTGGAGTGGAAGTTCTGAGTACCGGGTTTGAGTGCTCTCTTTTCCCTTTAAGTTTGTGTTTTTCCTTCTCCCTGCACTGGATGGAGGGGAGTACTGAAGCAAGTGGCTCATAAGTTTACAGAGGCTCAATGCTCTGCCTGTGTATGCATCTGTGACTCCACTCAAAGGCAGCTGAGGGTTGTTTCTTTCCCCTTATAATGGCTGCTCCAGATCTAGAGCTAGACTGTGGTGTGGAGTGGGTGGAGCCAAAGCATTTTCCTGGTTTGCCTGGGGAGTAAAATGAGGTGGTGGCCAGAATTCCAGCAGTTGTACTGTTGTCCGAACTCTGGACTGCTTCTGGGGTTCCACTTGACTAAGTGCCAACAATGGCAACTGCCACTCCACCTGAGCTATAGTCCATGCCCCTGGGTCACCTCCATGTCTCTAGATCAAGTTTATTTCCCAGGCCCTGGACATCCTAGATTCAGTGCCAATCTGTGTCATGGAGTGAACAGGGCCAGACTGTTTTCTTGGCTTGGACTGGGGAGGCGGCCACAGCTATGGAATACCACTCTCCACCCTGCCTGGGAGCAAACCAGCACTCATGCACTCCTCGTGATTGGAATCTAAGCTTTTCCAGCTTTTCTATCTGTCCCAGAAGTTCTCCAAGCAGACAAGGAAGCTTGTCTCTAACATGTAGGAACCCAAGACTGTGATGTTAAGTCTGTGGCTCGGCCCACTTACTCCTCAGGGTGAGTGTCCACCTGTGTGATCTCCTTTCCTCTTAGTCCCCTCCCAGGGTCACAGGTCCCTTCCTGATGCTTTTCTTCCCATCTTACTGTATTACATGCTTCTTTCTTACAGCGTTGGTTATATAGGAGTCCTTACTGCAATTTCCAGTTAGTTTTCCATGAGAAATGTTCCACTTCTAGATGTATTTTTTATGTGTTCTTGGGGGACAGGTAGTGAGCTCCAATTCTTGCTCCTCAATCTTGATCTCCATCTGGATATATTTTTTGACTCTGGATAACATTGCTGTGATCTCTCTCTCTCTCTCTCTCTCTCTCTCTCTCTCTCTCTCTCTCTCTCTCTCTCTCTCACACACACACACACACAAATTACCACTTTAAAACTCCAAAAAGTAGGAAGTACCTAAGGCTAGAATAAATGTAAAGTTTTATCTAAGAAATAATAATTAACATGAGGCATTTATAATATACTAGCTACTAAGTTAAACCTTTATGGCCATTATTTCATCCAAATTTCATTCTACTTTATGTTCATTACTCTCACCATTTCATGGAAAAGAAAACTGAGGCTCAGGGAGATTGAGTGACATGCTTAAGATCACAGAGCTTACAAGTGCCAGAATTGATATTCAAAGCCAAACAGATGAAGTTTATGCCTGCTTAACACTCTTCACAATTGTGCACAAAATTTTCCTAGCATAATAGCAAATCACAAATATAACAATGATGATAATAATATAACCATTAACACTGATTGTTATTGAAAGGTGTTAGGTAATATTATATGGATAGAAAGTGATGGATTCAGGGTTCAAACTAAGGCTGGTTGACTTAAAAGCATGTGCTCTTTTGGGTATCAGCATTATTTTTCTCATCTTGCTCCACCACAGTAAATCCTCCATCATGGGAGCCACTATGTTGCACAGTAACAAATCTCCCTAAGACAATTAAATCATTTTCTCCTGAGAATGTGAAAATCAATTTGGCATCTGAAAACATTTTTACCAATATTGTAAAATCAGGTTATTTAAAAAAATAGACTAAAAATTTGAAAAAATATTACAATCAACCAAAGATTCAGGAACTTTCCAAAGTGTTTAGTCTTTATATATACAAACATATTCATCTTTAGTATTTAAAATTTTGTTTGATGATTTCTGTAACCACGTGTTCCAATGTTTTCTTTTGTTGTTCCCTCAACCACTGTAAATTTTTAGTATCTGAAGACCTGCTTAAACTTTGAAATTCCGGTAGTGCTCTGCCCTCCTCTTTCTATGTTTACCTCATTCTCAGTTTCCCTATACCTGTTTCTGTCATAATCTTTGTGTTCTTAATAGTGTACCTGGTACCCAACCCATGCTTCTATTACTACTGCAACCAGAACTCAGACTTTTCCCCTTAAATCTTTTAAAATCTCAGGTGATAGAATTTAATTATATATTTTTCCTCAGTCATTTACTTCTTTTGCTAATATAGGCCTAATTTTTCCCAATAACACAACCTCTAGTCTCCTTCTCTTAAAAATATTATCCTAGGGCTTCCCTGGTGGCACAGTGGTTGAGAGTCCACCTGCCAGTGTAGGGGACGCGGGTTTGTGTCCCGGTCCGGGAGGATCCCACATGCCACGGAGTGGCTGGGTCCGTGAGCCATGGCCACTGAGCCTGCATGTCTGGAGCCTGTGCTCCACAACGGGAGAGGCCCATGTACCGCAAAAAAAAAAAAAAACCAAAACATAAAACATATTATCCTAGAATTGCTATAAACATATATCTGTTATACATGTATCTTATAGACTCATTTTATCAAGAGCAGCTTAAATTACTTATTATGTGGATAATAAGCCTAAGCACAGTGCTTGATAACTTAAAAAAAGATCAATACACATTTGTGAGAATAAATATCTTCTTAGAGGTAATATAACTTGATAACTCTCTAACATCCCCCAAAATATATAGGAAGCTAATTATTTTTAATCACCTAATTCAAGAGCCAAATGATCTGATGGTGTAAAAACAAAGGAGAGGGCTTCCCTGGTGGCACAGTTGTTGAGAGTCCGCCTGCCTATACAGGGGACATGGGTTCGTATCATGGTCTGGGAAGATCCCACATGCAGTGGAGCAGCTATGCCTGTGAGCCATGCTTGCTGAGCCTGCACGTCAAGAGCCTGTGCTCCACAATGGGAGAGGCAACAACAGTGAGAGGCCCGTGTAGCGCAAAAAAAAAAAAGAAAAAGAAAAGAAACAGAGGAGAAATACAATCACGTACTAAGCAGATTTATTACCAATAGAATGAATTTCTATTCATTGAAATAAAAAATAATAAAATCAAGATAATTTTATTTGTCTATAGCTTTGAGACATGGAGCAAGTCAAAAAGTCTCTAAGTCTCTGTTTCCTTATGTATATAATGAGAATGATAATAGTCTAAGTTTAGGGCAGTAGCTTTGACTGAGTTGATTAGATGTAGTAATATCTTAAAATTGTAGATACTATATATATATATATATATATATGAATAAATATTAGCAAGGTTAAAAACTGAAGCTAAAATCTGCAGCAACCTTGAAAATTACTTTGCCTTCAAAATATAAATATTTTTCAATTGAGTTTGGTAAAAATAATTGAGATTGTTATTATTGTTTTTGTTTATTTGTTTTGAGGTTCTATAACTTTATTTGACAATCAACAGTTAGTTCTCATCCACATTAACTGTCTGTAGATTTTTGAAAGTGGTGACAGGTACATAAGGTAACCAAAATATAGAGCTTGTTTGGTGAATCTTCATCTTCATTACAATTTCTGCACAACCACACACTGATATAGTATGGGACATGCCTTATTGCTTTGGCCCAGACAGCTTTGTTGAGCCTGGTGTCAATGCATACATCTAGAGTTCCCATCTCCTTCATGGAAAATTTCCAGATTTCTTTGAGTACCTGAGGGCACAGTTCTTGAAACCCACTCCATATTTGTGCTTGTAAATGTTGATAGTGTATTCTCTGGTCACCACCTCATTGATGGTGGACATGCCCTTCTGCTTATCACCTTTTTTTCAGGAGCCATTCTGCCAGCCTTGGTTTGGAAAAAGGGTGCTTTAATTGTTAAATTGTACTCTGGTCCACAGTTAATCAGTGTAGGATAAAATATATGACAAAAACACCTTATTAAAGAAAATGAACCCTTTCAAGAAAGTCATAAAGCAAAATTTTGAAATTATAAATAGGGAAGGTATTTGTGTTTGTGTGTGATTGTGTGTGTGAGAGAGAGCTTGAGAAAAAGAATGAGAGAGGAGCAAATTACTGTTATTTTATTACATTTTTCTTTAAAGATAATTGTATATTCACATGTAATTGTAAGAAGTAATACAGATTCTCTATACCTTTTATCTGGTTTACCCCAATAGTAACATCCTTTATAACTATAGTACAATATGACAAAAGCAAAATTAACATTGACACAATCTACAGACTTTATTCAGATTTCATCAGTTTTATAAGACTCATTTGTGTGTGTGCTTGTGTGTGTGTGTGTACTTCTATGTTATTCTTTCTACTTGGCTGTGATATATGTTTATACTTTGCTGCATTTTATTTGCTAATACAGTTGATGTTTTATGAAATTGCCACAACCTCTGAATTAGAAAATGCTGAGCAATTGTTCTTAAGGAAAATATAGGGTTAGGCTTATTTAAGCTTCTTTTCACATGATTTTTATCAATGGATCAATACATAATCTTACTTTATGTGTGTTTCTGTGTAAAGAAAGGTTATTACATATTGTTGATTCATTAACATTGAACACATGACCAGTGCTACAGCTCATGCCTATAGGAAGCTTATCTAACATACATATTTGCTTTGTAAGGCACATCAGAGCTTACCTGGGTTTAGGAATATTAGACAGCTCTTTAGCACCATGCCTAGGGACCATTATAAACAATGAAATCACCAACGAAAAACACAAAAATGTGAAAAACTTGGCACTAATTGGACTACAATAGGGACGTTTGTTTACAGTATGAAATGAAACAAAAGACATAAAAGACTTTTTCAAACTTAGGTGAGAATTTGCATATCAGGTGACTCAAAGTTTTCACCTCTTTGCACATGTCTGCTAAATGAGAATGAAAGAGCTATGAATATTGACTTTGTAGTTACAAATAAATTTTTAGTGAGTAGGCAAATTTGCAAGTACAGAATCTGTGAATAATAAGCATAACTGTATTTTGTTAAAGATTTTTGTGTCTAAGTTTTGAAAGAATAATGGCCTGTAACTTTTCTTTTTTTCTTTTTTTACTGTCATTGTTTGGTTTAGTATTAGGATAATATTGTCCTCATAAAATGAGATAGACAGTGTTCCTGTCTCTTCTATTTTTTACAAGAGATTATCTAAAGTAATTGTTGTCTTTAATTTTTTTAGAAAATTTCACCAGTAAATTCAGCTGGGTCTGGATTTATTTTTCAGGAAGATTTTATTTATGAATTTAATTTCCTTATTAGTTACAGGGTTATTCAAATTATCTATTTCATCTTGGTTGAGATTTGGTAGTTTGGGAGTTTTTGAGGAATTGGTCCATTTCTACTAACTTGTTAAATGTATGAATGTAAATTTGTTTATAGTATGCCCTTATTACCCTTTTAATGACTAAAGGAACTGTAGCAATATTCCATTTAATTCCTGAAGTTAGTTATTTGTGTCTCCTCTATGTTTGCCTGTATTGTCAGGGGTTTATCGGTATTATAATTTTTTCATCTTGTTTCATTCATCTTTATTGTTTTCTTGTGATATCCAATGCTGTTTCCCACAGTGATAGAGGTACTTTTCTTGGCTGGTCTGCCTGTTATCTCTAGGTGGGTGATAGGATACTCTGGCCCACATCGACAGAGAGTGCTTCTATGGACCATTTCTTGTCCTAGGATCTTCTACTTAATAGCCTCTGTAGAGTTGCTGAAATACCTGGTGTTTGTTTCTTGGGAAAGGGAGTTACATACTGTAGTCATCCCATCAAGCTATTTGTTTCCAGAGGGATTCTCCTTCCTGTTGCATTCAGGTGGGAAAAAGGACCCTCTAGCCCACAGGGATGGAGGGCACTTCCCAAGGCTGGGCCAGGAAGCTGGTGTTTATAGGTGGGTGAAAGACCTTTGGGGAAAGAGAAGACTTCCCGGATACAAGCCATTTGTTGTTATTAGAATAACCCCTGACAGTGCCACAGGGCTGTCTAGTATTATTTTTGAAATTTTCATTAGATCCAGGAGAGGAATTTCTTACTTGAGCCATCTTCTGCTGCTATGTTGAATGTTTAGTTATGCTGGGCCAGGGTTGCCTTCTTCTGCTGTGTGGGTATTGTAAGGCACTGAACCACTCTTTTACTTTACTCCTGAAGTTTTTGCATTATTTCCAGAACTTATAATTGTATTTAGCAGGATAGAGTTGAGATGAGTCCACAGAACCTTTTCTGGACCTTAGGCTCTAAATTATTTTTGAAATGGGTTTGGAGGAAATTTCTCTTTGTTAACAACTTCTACAGTCAAAGCCTGAAATGAAAATCATCAAAGCAATGTTTTGTCCACAGACTCTTTTTGAACAAATATCTGCTCATATTTAAAGCTAACCAGAAAGAGAAAAGAAAACTGCAAGAATATACAAAGAATCAAAATAACAAGGTGCACTTGGGAGCATTCCAATCACAAGAAAATGAATAATATCATTTATAAGATGTTAGTGGTTTCCATAAATAAGCCCAGAAAAAATCTTATCAAGGGAACATAGGGAATTAATACTGGTTTATTGTTGAATCTAATGTAGAATTATAGTGATAAGGAAAAGAATAAGATTCCTGAGGAAAGATGTGTCAGTCCTTGAGTAGAGTCAAAATTCATATGAGTATATTTCTTAATTTATAGCTCTTGCTACTTGCTTACATTTGTTATAAATGAAAGATCACATACTATTATAGTGATACTATTAAACTGAAACAGCACAAATTCCAGATTGAAAGTTATTAGATAGGAAATGTTAGGCTTAACTTCTATAAATTATAACACAAAATAGTCACATGAAGTCTGCAGATAGCCTAATCTTAATATATCATAAATATTTATTTTTTTAAAAAAGCCATATTTTTCCATATATTTATTTTTATTAACATTAACTCCATAAGCAGTGTATAAATCAAATATGTAAATATCTTTACAAATGGTTGTAACATTCTAATTGGCACATGGGCAACAAGGAATAATAGGTATTTTTGATAACTATGTATGAGAGTTGACTACTGTCATCAAAAGAATCAGGAATGCAACTATTTGGACTCTAAACTAACCATGACTATTGACTCTATTTAGGCTGTTTGCACTGTGAAAACCAGAGTGCTCCCTGTGGGAGAGTTTGTGGACAGTATTCTTAACATGTATTTGAAGAATAGAAACTGATATGATGCTGAGACAAGAATGGCAAGAAATTATGTGATTTCTACCCTTTCTGTCAGTTACAAGAATAACTGAAATTGAACATATAAACAATTCATGAGAAACACCTGCTTCTCCAACCTTGATGAAATCATACAAAAATCCCACACAAGGCTTGTTCAACAGTCTTTAGCTATACTTTTCATGAGAAGTTTATTCTTAAGACTAGATATAAAATCAGAATGACATATCAATAGCTGATCTGAGGGTTTCTCTGGTGGTGCAGTGGTTAAGAATCTGCCTGTCAATGCACGGGACACGGGTTCTAGCTCTGGTCCAGGAAGATCCCACATGCTGCAGAGCAGCTAAGCCCATGAGCTACAACTACTGAGGCTGCACTCTAGAGCCTGTGAGACAGAACTACTGAGCCCACGTGCCACAACTACTGAAGCTCACATGCCTAGAACCCGTGCTCCACAACAAGAGAAGCCAGTGCAATGAGAAGCCCACACACTGCAACAAAAAGTAGCCCCCACTCGCCACAACTACAGAGAAGCCTGTGCACAGCAACAAAGACCCAACACAGCCAAAAATAAAAATAAATAAATAAATTTATATTTTAAAAGGTAGCTGATCTGAGAGAAAAGTCCATCTGAGTGAAAATGGTATAGATATTAGGTTTTTCTCCTAGGGCACAAGCTGACTTATTAGAAATGCCATGAGATCATGGTGTCATTATACTCTTGATAGTATGAGCATACGTGTTCTTAAACCCACAAACCGAAACATTTCCATGTCTTCTAAGATATAAATTTCATTGATTCTCAATAGAAGGTCTCTGTTTTGCATTAGATTAACATTTAATCTGTTTGGGTTGACATCTAGGGATATACTGTGACAACAACAGGACCAGTTGCAACTAGAGTAACCACTGAATCTTTATATATTATTCTGTGTCATTGTTTTTGGAGGAAGTAGAAAACAGTTCAATAATAAGCATTCTCATGTACCCTTTATCTTATTCCTCTACTTTAATACAGACTAAGCACAGAGATTACCTAGCATATAATGAAGCACTATATCAGCAAACTGACTAATATATGTCTATATTTATACATCTACATATCTATATATATGAAAAGTAAATCTTTGACCAGGGCAAGAAATAACATTGCTATTTTTTGTCTTATCATTCCTCACTTTTTGCTCACTATTTTAAAAATCAAATGGAATTTATATTTGTGATATGTGAACTTTAGTATAGTTTACCTTTCTGGTTAATAAACATCAGATTATAGTCTCCACTACTTCTAAATTGCATTCATTTTTTAATTGAACTTAGGTGATACCATTGTATTTAGAGAAAGTTATACCTATTTGAACTTTCAATTTCTAATTGTTTTTTATAATGCTCACCTCAATGTCTAGCTTCTCTATGTAGCATTTTTCTGTCTTAGTGTGTTACCCATTCTCTGAATTAGCATAATATTTATAGTTTATACAAATCAATTTAATAATTATATATTATAAAAATTTTTCATTTTTATACTAAAATCAGGGTTTATCACATAATAGTAACCTGCTTAATGGCAGAAGCCATGTTAATAAGTTCAAGTGAAAAACAGTGATCTAACAACTACCTATTTGTTGAATATTCTTAGATAGACCTGGTATGTTTAGCAAACTTCATGGATAATTAATAAACAACAGATTAGTTGCCCAATATTGTGAAATCTGTTATTGTTCTCCAGGAAATATATCAATTAAATCTGAAAGAAGCCTTAGTTGAAAGAATGTAAGGCTTTGTTAGAAAAGAGGTGAATAATATGAATAATTCCCCTTGATATGGTATTTTCTATATCAATAATTAAGTAAACAGACTTTGGGATCATCATGTAAAAGATTCAATGTGAGAGCAGTATATCAGTAAAGAGAATATCCTTCTTTTTTTTTTCTAAAGCATGAAAAGCCTAATTCTTCATGTTTTCCCAAATGTTTCTAAGGGGAAACAGTTACAAGAAAGCTATTAAAATAATTAACAACAACAAAAATAATTAGATTGAAAGCTTAGATCATTTTGACAGTTATTTGTTTTCCATACTCCTAAATATGAAAATATGTTCTAGTTGGCTACATTCTTCATAATTTGGAGTTAAAAATGTTTTAAAAGTCAAATTTATGATGGCAAGAACCATCACTCATGTACTATCAACCAAAAATATGATAATAAAACAAAATTGTACTTTTCATACCAAAATTGCATAATTTAACATTTCACTTGCACAATATATAATAGTATACTGTATAGGTCAAAATCTTCCTTTTATTTTTATGGTCTATTTGTGTAAATGAAGTTTAGTTTTCATTAATATGATACAAATAAAGAAAGCATTACTGTAAATAAAGGCACAGAGAAAATAATCTTTGCTTGGAAGACTTTGCTTTTTAACATTACGGTAGAAAGTTACTTAGCCTTTTCCATCCTTCCTAAAGTGTGTGGTTTTTAACTAGACAATGTAAATAACTTAAAAGCTGAGGTGAAAAGGCGTTTATGAGTTATGCCATCATTATGAAAGAACATTTTTCAGAAACAATTTGAAGCTTTATGGTTTTCTGGCTGAAGATATTCCTGTTACTAGATAGAAATGAAATTCAGTGAAAATTTACAACTCAGTACAAATGAAAATGAAGTTTGGTTGAAATATTCATTTGAACCACCATTTCCTCAGAATGAAAGTACTATTTTTCCCATCATTTTTTAATAATCATACTTTGAAAATGACAATAGCAAAGAAACAACACCCCACAGTGTCTCACAAAAACATCAAAAATGCCAACAAAGTTGAACACAACAAAAGTGTATAGTGTCAACTGTTCATAAATTAACATAATTGAGCAGTAAAAGGAATAGTTATTTAAAACTAGGAAAGGCTTTATTCTCCATGTTAAGAACAAATTCAGTTAACATATGGGTACTCTGAAAACCTGTAAAAAAGAAAAATATTCTCCTAGCTGTCAAATCTCTTATCTTTACAAGAATATTAAGTTCTATCTAAAAGAACAGGGCTGGTAACTCCATCAAGCTGATGGGTTGTGAGGAAAGAGATAGATGGGCCCCAGGTTAAGCAGCTGGAGCTTGTCCCCTGTGGACAGACACTCCAAGATAAACATAATAGCAGGAGCTAGGAGGAGCTGAGCCCTGCTCAGATAAGAGATAAAGAGACCACATATTTCTCATTCTCGAGTGACTGTGAGGAAAAAACACTCTAGGCCTGTTAGTCAGACATTAAAAGCAAGGAGATGACAGTGGTGAGAAAGACAAGAAGAAGAAATCAAGTCACACAACCAGCCATCTAGGGACTCTCCCTTGACCCCACACAGAAGAGGTGAAACTATAATCATGTGGTGGGCAGCTTTTCCTGATAAAGAGAGGCACATTAAGACGAGGGAACTTCCCGGGGCTGCGCATGCCCAGACTAGACAGATGTATAACCTATAGTAAACCCAAACTCATTATACCATAATTATAATAAAATGTACATGTGGCCTTGCCTGCCTGCCACGCTGAGTTGGCATTTCTTAGCGATTCAAAGTAAGAGCAAGTTCAGCAGTAAACTTGTTACATAGCTTGAGACTGTCAAAAAAATAATGATCCCCTGTCACTCACCCTCACCTCCCTGCAAAATGCTCCCTAAAAGCCCCCTTAAGCCCGTATAGGAATGCTGCTTTCAATTCGCAGAATCAGCTCACTCTCTCTCTCTCTGAGAGCATACCTATGCTTAAATAAACATTTCTTGGTGCTTAAGCCTAACGTGGTAGTTTGCAATTATTTGCTTACTATCATGGAACAGAGATTGCTAGTCGGGGCTTTCTGTGAACCTCCTCGGTTGAAGCTATTTTGTTACAAGCACGATATATATATATATATATGGTTTTTTTTAGATTCTATATATATGTGTTAGTATACAGTATCTGTTTTTTCTTTCTGACTTACTTACTTCACTCTGTATGACAGACCCTAGGTCCATGAGCCTCACTACAAATAACTCAATTTCATTTCTTTTTATGGCTGAGTAATATTCCATTGTATACATGTGCCACATCTTCTTTGTCCATTCATCTGTCAATGGACTCATAGGTTGCTTCCATGTCCTGACTAATGTAAATAGAGCTGCAATGAACATTGTTGTACTTGAATCTTCCTGAACTATGCTTTTCTCAGGGTATATGCCCAATAGTGGGATTGCTGGGTCATATGGTAGTTCTATTTGTATTTTTTTAAGGAACATCCATGCTGTTCTCCATAGTGGCTGTATCAATTCACATTCCTACCAGCAGTGCAAGAGTGTTCCCTTTTTTCCACACCCTTTCCAGCATTTATTGTTTCTAGAGTTTTTGATGGCCATTGTGACTAGTGTGAGATGATATCTCATTGTAGTTTTGATTTGCATTTCTCTAATGATTAATGATGTTGAGCATTCTTTCATGTGTTTGTTGGCAATCTATATATCTTCTTTGGAGAAATGTCTATTTAGGTCTTCTGCTCATTTTTGGATTGGGTTGTTTGTTTTTTTGATATTAAGCTGCATGAGCTGCTTGTAAATTTTGGAGGTTAATCCTTTGCCAGTTGATTCATTAGCAAATATTTTCTCCCATTCTGGGGGTTGTCTTTTCATCTTGTTTTTGGTTTCCTTTGCTGTGCAAAAGCTCTTAAGTTTCATTAGGTCCCATTTGTTTATTTTTGTTTTTATTTCCATTTCTCTAGGAGGTGGGTCAAAAAGGATCTTGCTGTGATTTATGTCATACAGTGTTCTGCCTATGTTTTCCTCTAAGAGTTTGATAGTGTCTGGCCTTACATGTAGGTCTTTAACCCATTTTGAGTTTATTTTTGTGTATGGTGTTAGTGAGTGTTTAATTTCATACTTTTACGTGTACCTGTCCAGTTTTCCCAGCACCACTTACTGAAGAGGCTGTCTTTTCTCCACTGTATTTTCTTGCCTCCTTTATCAAAAGTAAGTTGACCATATGTGTGTGGGCTTATCTCTGGGGTTCTGTCCTGTCCCATTGATCTATATTTCTGAATTTGTGCCCTTACCATACTGTATTGAACACAATAGCTGTGTAGTATAGTCTGAAGTCTTGGAGCCTGATTCCTCCAACTCCATTTTCCTTTCTCAAGATTGCTTTGGCTATTCTAGGTCTTTTGTGTTTCCATATAAATTGTGAAATTTTTTGTTCTAGTTCTGTTAAAAATGCCATTGGTAGTTTGGTAGGGATTGTATTGAATCTGTAGATTGCTTTGGGTACTAGAGTTATTTTCAAAATGTCATTTCTTCCAATCCAAGAATGTGGTATATCTCTCATTCTGTTTTTATCACCTTTAATTTCTTTCATCAGTGTCTGATAATTTTCTGCATACAGGTCTCTTGTCTCCTTAGGTAGGTTTATTCCTAGGTATTATTTTATTTTTGTTGCAATGGTAAATGGGAGTGTTTCCATAAATTCTCTTTCAGATTTAATATCATTAGTGCATAGGAATTCAACAGATTTCTGTGCATTAATTTTGTACCCTGCTACATTACCAAATTCATTGATTAAGTCTAGCAGTTTTCTGGTGACATCTTTAGGATTCCTTATGTATACTATCATGTCATCTGCAAAGAGTGAAAGCTTTACTTCTTCTTTTCCGATTTGGATTCCTTTTATTTCTTTTTCTTCTCTGATTGCTGTGGCTGAAACTTCCAAAACTATGTTGAATAATAGTGGTGAGAGTGGCCAACCTTGTCTTCTTCCTGATCTTAGAGGCAATGTTTTCATTTTTTCACCATTGACAACGATGTTGGCTATGGGTTTGTCTTATATGGCCTTAGTTATGTTGAGATAAGTTCCCTCTCTGCCTACTTTCTGGATGTTTTTTAACATAAATAAGTGTTGAATTTTGTCAAAAGCTTTTTCTGCATCTATTGGGATGATCATATGGGCTTTCTCCTTCAATTTGTTAATATAGTTTATCACATTGATTGATTTGCATATATTGAAGAATCCCTGCATTCCTGGGATAAACCTCACTTGATCTTGTGGTATGATCCTTTTAATATACTGTTGGATTCTGTTTGCTAATATTTTGTTGAGGATTTTTGCATCTATGTTCATCAGTGATATTGGCCTGTAGTTTTCTTTCTTTGTGACATCTTTGTCTGGTTTTGGTATCAGGGTGATGGTGGCCTCGTAGAATGAGTTTGGGAGTCTCCCTCTCTCTGTTTATTTTGGAAGATTTTGAGAAGGATAAGTGTTAGCTCTTCTCTAAATGTTTGATAGAATTCACCTGTGAAGACATCTGGTCCTGGGTTTTTTTTTTGTTTGTTTAGGGATTTTTAATCACAGTCTCAATTTCAGTGCTCGTGATTGGTCTGTTTATGTTTTGTATTTCTTCCTTATTCAATCTCAGGAGGTTGTGCTTTTCTAAGAATTTGTCCATTTCGTCCAGGTTGTCCATTTTATTGGGATAGAGTTGCTTGTAGTAATATCTCATGATCTTTTGTATTTCTGCAGTGTCAATTGTTATTTCTCCTCTTTCATTTCTAATTATATTGATTTGAGTCTACTCCCTTTTTTTCTTGATGGGTCTGGCTAATGGTTTATCATTTTTGTTTATCTTCTCAAAGAACCAGGTTTTAGTTTTATTTATCTTTGCTATTGTTTTTTTCATTTTTTTTCATTTATTTCTGATCTGATCTTTATCATTTCTTTCCTTCTGCTAGCTTTGGTTTTTTTAAAATTGTTGTTGTTGTTGTTCTTTCTCTAACTGCTTTAGGTGTAAGGTGAGGTTGAGTATTTGAGATGTTTCTTGGTTCTTGAGGTAGGATTGTATTGCTATATACTTCCCCTTTAGAACTGCTTTTGCTGCATCCCATCAATTTTGCATCATCTTGTTTTCATTGTAATTTGTTTCTAGGTATTTTGATTTCCTCTCTGACTTCTTCAGTGACCTCTTGGTTATTAAGTAGTGTATTGTTTAGCCTCCATGTGTTTGTATGTTGTACAAACTTTTTCCTGTATTTCACATCTTTTCTCATAGCTTTGTGGTTGGAAAAGATACTTGATATGATATCAATGTTCTTAAATTAACCAGGACTGGATTTGTTACCCAAGATATGACCTATCCTGGAGAAGGTTCCATTAGCACTTGAGAACAAAATGTATTCTGTTGTTTTTGGATGGAATGTCCAAAAAATATCAGTTAAGTACATTAAGTTTAATGTATCATTTAAAGCTTGTGTTTCCTTACTTACTTTCATTTTGCATGATATGTGTATTGTGAAAGTGGTGTGTTAAAGTCCCCTACTATGATTGTGTTACTGTCAATTTCCCCTTTCATAGCTGTTAGCATTTTCCTTTTGTATTAAGGTGCTCCTATGTTGGTTACATATATGTTTACAGTTGCTATGTCTTTTTCTTCAATTGATCACTTGATCATTACATAGTGGCCTTCTTTGTCTCTTATAATAGTGCTTATTTTAAAACTATTTGGCTGATATGAGAATTGGTAGTCCTTTCTTTTGATTTCCATTTGCATGGAATATCTTTTTCCATCCCCTCACTTTCAGTCTGTATGTGTCCATAGGTCTGAAATTGGTCTCTTATAGACAGCATATATATGGATTTTGTTTTTATATCCATTCAGCCAGACTATGTCTTTTGGTTGGAGCATTTTATCCATTTACATTTAAGGTAGTTATCAATATGCATGTTCCTATTACTATTTTCTTAATTATTTTGGGTTTGTTATTTATTATACGTCTTTTCCTTCTCTTGTATTTCCTGCCTAGAGAAGTTCCTTTAGCATTTGTTGTAAAGCTGGTTTGGTGGTGCTGACTTCTCTTAGCTTTTGCTTCTCTTTAAAAGTTTTGATTTCTCTCTAAAATATGAATGAGATCCTTGCTGGGTTGAATAATCTTGGTTGTAGGTTTTTATTTTTCATCACTTTAAATATGTCCTGCCACTCCCTTCTGGCTTTCAGTGTTTCTGCTGCAAGTTCAGCTATTAACCTTATGGGTATTCTCTTGTATGTTATTTGTTGTTTTTCCCTTGATGCTTTTAATAATTTTTCTTTGTATTTAATTTTTTATAGTTTGATTAATATGTCTCTTGTTATGTTTCTCCTTGTATTTTTCCTTTATGGGACTGTCTGTGCTTCCTGGAGTTGACTGACCTTTTCATTACCCATATTGGGTAAGTTTTTAACTCTAATCTATTCAAATATTTTCTCAGTTCCTTCCTTTATCTTTTCTTCTTCTGGGATCCTTATAATTCGAGTGTTGATGCATTTAATGTTGTCCCAGAAGTCTCTAAGACTGTCTTCAATTCCTTTCTTTCTTTTTTCTTTATTCTGTTCTGGGGTAGTTTTTTCCACTATTTTATCTTCTAGGTCACTAATCCGTTCTTCTGCCTCAGTTATTCTGTTATTTATTCCTTTTAGAGAAATTTTAAGTTCATTTATTGTGTTGTTCATCTTTGTTGTTTGCTCTTTAATTCTTCTAGGTCCTGTTAAAGGTTTCTTGTATTTTCTCCATTCTATTTCCAATATTTTGGATCATTTTTACTATCATCACTCTGCATTCTTTTTCAGGGAGACTGCTTATTTCCTCTTCATTTGTTTGGTCTTGTGGGTTTTTACCTTACTCCTTCATCTGCTGTGTGTTTCTCTATCTTCTCATTTTGCTCATCTTACTGTGTTTGTGGTCTCCTTTTTGCAGGTTTCAAGTTTCTTATTTCTGTTGTTTTCAGTGTCTGCTCCCTGTGGCTAAGGTTGGTTCAGTGGGTTATGTAGGTTTCCTGGTGGAGGGGACTAGTGTCTGTCTTCTGGTGGATGAGGCTGGATCTTGTCTTTCTGGTGGGCAGGAATGCATCCTGTGTTGTGCTTTGGTATGTCTGTGAACTTATTATTTTAGTCAGTGTCTCTGCTAATGGATGGGATTGTGTTCCTGTGTTGTTAGTTGTTTGGCATAGAGTGTCCAGAACTGTAGATTGCTGTTCATTGAGTGCAGCTGGGTCTTAGCATTGAGATGGAGATCTCTGTGAGAGCTTTCACCATTTGATATTACTTGGAGCCAGGAGCTCTCTTGTGGACCAATGCCCTGAACTCAGCTCTCCCACCTGAGAAGCACAGGCCTGAAACCCGGCCAGAGCACTAAGACTCTGTCAGCCACAAAGCTCTGAAGGAAAGGGAAAAAGAAAGAAAGATAGAAAGAAAAAACTAAAATTATAAAAAATAAAATAAAGTTATTAAAATAAAAGTTTAAAAGACTATTAAAAATTAAAAAAATTAAAAACTAATTTAAAACAAGAGAGAAAGAAGAGCCAGCCAAACAAACAAAATCTACTAATGATATCAAGTGCTAAAAACTATACAGAAAAAAAGCAAAAACAAAAATGGACAGAGAGAACCATAGGAGAAATGGTAAAGGCAAAACTATACAGGCAAAATCACAGAAAGAAGCGTACACATACACTCACAAAAAGAGAAAAGGGAAAAAAATATATATTTATCTAATATAAAAAAGGAAGAGAGCAGTGAAATCAGTAAACAAATCTATGAATGATATTAAACTCTAAATACTAAAGTATGATAAACATAAAAACATAAATAAATTAGATGCAGAAAGCTAACCCCAAGTCTACAGTTCCTCCCAAAGTCCACCACCTCCATTTTTGGATGATTCATCATCTATTCAGATATTCCAGAGATGCAGCGTACATCATATTGATTGTGGAGATTTAATCCACTGTTCCTGATGCTGCTAGGAGAAATTTCCCTTTCTTTTCTTTGTTTGCACAGCTCCTGGTGTTCAGCTTTGAATTTGGCCCCACCTCTGCATATAGGTCACCTGAAGGCATCTGTTCTTTGCTCAGACAGGATAGAGTTACAGGAGAACTGATTTTGGGGCTCTGGCTCACTCAGGCCAGGGGGAAGGAGTGCTATGGGATGTGGTGTGAGCCTGTGGTGGCAGAGGCCAGTGTAACTTTGCAACAGCCTGAGGAATGCAGTGTGTTCTCCCAGGGAAGTTGTCCCTGCAGCATGGGACCCTGGAAGTGGCAGGCTGCACAGTCTCTCGGGAGGAGTGGTGTGGATAATGACCTGTGCTTGCTCACAGGCTTCTTATTGGCTGCAGCAGCAGCCTTAAATCTCATGCCCATCTGTGGTGTCTGTGCTGATAGCCGTGGCTCGTGCCCATCTCTGGAGCTCATTTAGGCAGTGCTCTGAATCCCCTCTCCTTGCAAACCCAGAAACAATTGTCTCTTGCCTCTTAGGCAGTTCCAGATATTTTCCCGGACTACCTTCCAGCTAGCTGTGGTGTACTAGCCCACTTCAGGCTGTGTTCAGTCAGCCAACCCCAGTCCTCTCCCTGGGGTCTTCCTCTGAAGCCTGACCCTCAGCTCCCAGCACCCACCTGCACTGATGGGTGAGCAGACAAGCCTCTCAGGCTGGTGAGTGCTGGTTGGCATCGATCCTCTGTGCAGGAATCTCTCTGCTTTGCCCTCTACACCCTTGTTTCTGCACTCTCTTCCATGGTTCTGAAGCTTCCCCCCAACCATCCCCAGTCTACACCACTCAAGGGTCTTCCTAACATGTTGAAAATTTTCCTCCTTCACAACTCCCTCCCTGAAGGACAGGTTCCTTCCATATTCTTTTGTCTCTGTTGTTTTCTTTTTTCTTTTGCCCTACCCAGGTATGTGGGGTGTTTCTTGCCTTTTGGGAGGTATGAGGTCTTCTGCCAACATTCTGTAGGTGTTCTGTAGGAGTTGTTCCACATGTGGATGAATTTCTGATGTATTTGTTGGGAGGAATGTGATCTCCACATCTTACTCCTCTGCCATCTTGAAGGTCTCAGGAGAGATAATTTAGATATTGATTTTCTGCCCATTTTCAAATAAACCCTTCTCCACATGTGAGCTATAAATTATTACTAGGATAGGCACACTTTGTTTTTCCATGATAGTCCTAGTTTATTTCTATTGCTTCAACAACCGAACTACTTAGTACCCTATCTTAACTTTGTATAGGTTTGGACAAAAAATATGTTACAATGTATAAATTGTCCTAATGCAACTTCATTTCTTGTCAGTATATCTCAAATTTCAATATCACCTGGCATCAGATATAAAAAAAGAAGGGTGCTTAGTTTAAGATGGTACATTTTTCCTCAGTCTTTTATCAAAATAGTTTTTAAAATAGTGAGATTTCCTATCAGTTTACTCCTTTCCTACTTACCTTATGAATCAATGTACCTAAAAGTAGTAAAGAAAAGTTCTTGATTATAATCTCTACCAATTGTGAGTAATAATACAATGCTGTTTGAAAATATTTCTTTGTATAAACAAGGCAGGACTTTAAATGCATTTACTTTATTGGATTAATTAAAATAACTGTTTTATTAAGAAATAATTATTATTACCTGCTTTATCTTTGAGATCTTTAATAGATGCTAATTTGTTATTAGAAATATCTCATTAGAATAAACCAACTGAGAACAATATTATTTATTTTCACCTTTACTGTATGGCTCATAATATAAAATCTCAAGAGGAAAAGCTTTTGGTCACTCTAAATACTTTGGATTTATAGAAATCTCTACATAGGTATATAAATGCCTTTTTTCTCTGCAGAATATAGAATACTAATAAAGATAATAAAATATTCATATATGACAATGTAAAATTTTATACATGGAGAGTCCAAGAAAACAATCAATAAGCTATAGTAACAAAATAATGCATCAAGGCTTGCACATATCTTTAAAGCAAATAAAATTGGTTCTTAATGAAAAGACTGATGGGAAATATCACCATGCAATTTCTTCTACTAACATTTATAACAAAATAAATAGTAAAAACAGAAATATAAGGGCACAGATGTCAAGAAGGATGCAGCAATTAAATGTATTTGAGCATTTAAAAACTACCAGTTTGTTGAATATGACATAAATCTGCTCATATGATTGGGAATGATAACTACTTTATTCCTTCAAAATCCACCTAACCTCTTTGGAAGTCACTGATAATTTTCATTTTCTTCCATATCCATATTTTCCTGTAGGTAGCACAGTTTGCTATTAACATATACATTTATATGTAAATTAATTATTTATATATCAACTCAAAGAAAGGAACACTATCATAATATTTTTGGCAAGATAACTGTTTTTATGACAGTCTAATACAAGAAAATTAAAGGAATGTCATTAAATGGTTTTCAATGTAGTAATACTGAGCTATTTTATTAATTTGGTTTTTATTTAGCCTTCCCATAATAGTATCAAAGTTTAAAATAAAAATGTTTTGATTGATTTCTCTTTGAAATCGAGTCCTATAAAAGAGCTCATGAGAAATGTTAATGGAGTTATATTTTCTTACTCTGTTTTTATTGATAAATTTTAGAGATATAGATATTATATTGTTATGTTATATTATTACATATTATTATATATAATAAACACAATATGTTTGTTACCTGAATTCTTCCCTATGTTCATTATATTCTTAGTTGCTGTTTGTTTCCCTATAAGTTTGTTTCACTGACTATTTTTTAAGTGACTAGCAATAATGTTCACGAAGTTAAATATTTCAACCAGAAAATAAATTATAAAATAGTCCACAAAATGGATGCTTATCATAAAATAGCTTAGTTAATTTAAACAATTTTAAAACATTTGCAGAAGCTTCCATATTAGAGCCATGAATAGAGTTTTTTTTTTTTTTTTTTTTTTTCAGTACGTGGGCCTCTAACTGTTGTGGCCTCTCCCGTTGTGGAGCACAGGCTCCAGACGCACAGGCTCAGCGGCCATAGCTCATGGGCCCAGCCACTCCACAGTATGTGGGATCTTCCTGGACCAGGCCATGAACCCGTGTCCCCTGCATCAGCAGGGGGACTCTCAACCACTGTGCCACCAGGGAAGCCTGAGTCTTATCTTATAAGGAATATAATATATAGTTCAGAAAAAAAAATTAAAGAAATCTAATGAAACAGATTTGCTCTGACCATTTATATAAACCAGCTGCAGTTATTCCCTAGTTTATACAGTCATTACAGTTACTTCTTTAAAAATTATTAAAGGAGAATTTGGCAAAAATTTTTCATCATTCAGGCAGCCAGAATGAGTTGATCAATCATGCTAGTCTTTAGAATTTTGCATCAGTATATAAACAGTCATAACTTTACTTTATATTCTAAATTTCATGTAAATAAATGTAACATATAAAACAAATATACAGCTGCAGAATATCAGTTAAAATGCTTTCTTTCATGTTTTTATATTGGAAAGGAAACTATTCAGGATTTAGTGTATGATGTCCATTCACTCATTTCCTCACCCTACTGCCACAAGTATATATTTCTTTAATTGCTGTAAACTAAAGGTTAATTTATAAAGGGAATTGATTTCTCAGTTGAACTCTTTTGAAAAAGATCAAAAATAGACACTTCTCTAAATAACAAACATTCTCTGTCAAAATTTTCAACTGCATTATACATATTGAAATTCTACAATACTAGAATGATTGATCACAGTGTTAGAAAATAATAATACCAGACTACAAAATAATTGGTGTCAATTATATGTTTTTCATGTGATTAATCTCTTTGTGTCATTTTACTTAAACTTTAAAAAATGGTTTGTTGAGAATTACTATAAAATGAAACAGACACAATTTTTTTTTTCTCAGACAAAACTTCATGAAATAAAAGGCATTATGAAGTAAAGCATGGGATTTAAAGGAAGAGACATTTTACATAAATGAAAATGGCACTTTGGGGAATTTCCTGTTTGTCCAGTGGTTAGAATTCCATGCTTTCACAGCCAAGGGCTGGGGTTCAATCCCCGATCAGGGAACTAAGATCCTGCAAGCCATGCATCATGGCATCCCCCCAAAAAAAGGCACTTTGTTTATTGACATGTCAGAAACCTGGAAAGCCAAAGTAGTTTTAGTACCTAGGCATGAATAGTTAATATCTGAGTAATAATAATACAAATAAAGATTATTAGCATCAGAAAACACAACTAAGAAGATATATCCAATGTTAGATACCACATGTAAGTGAACCTGGAATACATACCTCTGACAGCAATTTGGAGTTCTGGACCTCGATATTTCCAACCTAAAATTAAGCTCCTATCTGCTTTGTGTCTTTTCACTTCTTCAGGATAAGCACCCAGGAAACCTGAGAAATTGTCATGGGTCTCCAAGGAACAGGGGGAAAAATAGTAAAACTTTAGAAACCCAGAAGAAAGAAGCAAGACTGAAAGAAAGCTGTAAAGCTGAGCAGAGATTTCAACAGCTGCAAGATGCTGGTGAATTCAAGAATCAACAAAATAAAGTAGCTCAGTAAACACCTAAAACTTTCCATTGAAAACCCAGAAAAGTCATGCTGTAAAAGAAAGACTCATGTCCCAGAACTATGGGATCTGTCTTAGTCTTAAGAGCAAGATTATAAAGACCTACTCCAACAAAGGCTAGCATTTAGTTTCCACTGCAAAAAAAGTGCTTCATCAGTAATTTAACTACCTAGAAGGAGAGAACTTAATCCTCTTTAGAGGAAAATAAGAAACTGCAGAGTCTCTACAAGATACTATTCCCAATGGTAACTATATAAACATAAATTACTAGACAAATAAAGAAGCAATAAAACGTGACACAAACTGAGAGGCAAAAAAAAGTCAATAGAAATAGATGAACAAATGCAAACAATTTTAATTAGCAGATATGTACATTAAAAATCATCATAAGAAATATATTAAAGAATCTCAAGAAAATGTGACTATAATGAGTAAAGATATGGAGTACTTTAGGAGACACCTTGAATATCTAAAAAAGAACCAAAGGAACCAAAGGCTCCATGTAATATCAAACAATGAAAGCTCTCCCAGAGATCTCCATCTCAACTCTAAAACCCAGCTCCACTCAATGACCAGCAAGCTATAGGGCTGGACACTGTATGCCAAACAACCAGCAAGACAGGAACACAATCCCACTCATTAGTAGAGAGGCTGCCTAAAATCATAAGGTCACATACACCCCAAAAGACACCACAGGACATAGTCCTGCCACACCAGAAAGATAAGATCCATCATAATACAACAGAACACAGACAGTAGTCCACTCCACCAGGAAGTACACAACCCATTAAACGAACCTTAGTCACTGAGGGAAGACACAAAAACAATGGGAACTACAAACCTGCAGCCTGCAAAAAGGAGAACCCAAACACAGTAAGTTAAGCAAAATGAGAAGACAGAGAAACACACAGCAGATGAATGAGCAAGGTAAAAACCCACAAGAGCAAACAAATGAAGAGGAAATAAGCAGTCTACTTGAAAAAGAATTCAAAGTAATGATAGTAAAAGTGATCTAAAATCTTGGAAATAGAATGGAAAAAATACCAGAAACATTCAACAAGGACTTAGAAGAACTAAATAGCAAACAAATAATGATGAACAACAGAATAAATGAAATTAAAAATTATCTAAAAGGAATCAATAGCAGAATAACAGAGGAAGAAGAACGGATAAGTGACTTAGAAGACAAAATATTGGAAATAACTACCATAGAGCAGAATAAAGAAAAAAAAAATGAAAACAATTGAGGACAGTCTTAGAGACCTCTGGAACAACATTAAACACATCAACATCCAAATTATAGGGGTCCTGGAAGAAGAAGAGAAAAAATAGGGACTGAGAAAATATTTGAGACATTATAGTTGAAAGCTTCCCTATATGGAAAAGAAAATAGTCAATCAAGTCGAGGAAGCACAAAGAGTCCCATACAGGATAAATCCAAGGACAAACATGCCAAGACACATATTAATCAAACTGTCAAAAATTAAATACAAAGAAAAAATATTAAAAGACCAAGGGGAAAATAACAAATAGCATACAAGGGAATTGCCATAAAGTTAAGAGCTGATCTTTCAGCAGAAGCTCTGCAAGCCTGACATATTTAAAGTGAAGAAAGGGAAAAATCTAAAACCAAGAGTACTCTATTAAGCAAAGGTCTCATTCAGATTCAACGGTAAATTTAAAAACTTTACAGATAAGAAAAAGCTAAAAGAATTCAGCACCACCAAACCAGATTTGCAACAAATGGTAAAGGAACTTCTCTAGGTTGGAAACACAAAAGAAAGAAAAGACCTACAATACTAACCCAAAACAAGTAAAAAAAATGGTAATAGGAGCATACATATCAATAACTACCTTAAATGTAAATATATTAAATGCTCCAAACAAAAGACATATCCTGGCTGAACAGATGCAAAAACAAGACCTATATATATGCTGTATACAAGAGACTCACTTCTGTCCTAGGGACACGTACAGACTGATAGTGAGGGGATGGAAAAAGATGTTCCAAGCAAATGAAAATCAAAAGAAACTGGAGTAGCTATTATCATATCAGACAAAATATACTTTAAAATAAAGACTACCACAAAAGAAAAAGAAGGATACTACATATTGATCAAAGGATCAATCCATGAGGAAGATATAACAATTGAAATATTTATGCACTCAGCATAGGAACATCTCAGTACATAAGGCAAGTACTAACAACCATAAAAGGGGAAATTGACAGTAACACAATCATAGTGGGGACGTTGACAACACACTTTAACCAATGGACAGATTATCCAATATGAAAATAATTAAGGAAACAAAAGCTTTAAATGATACATTAACAGGATGGACTTAATTGTTATTTATAGGACATTCCATCCAAAAAAAATAGAATACAATTTCTCCTGAAGTGCTCATGGAACATTCTCCAGGATAGATAATATCTTGGGTCACAAATCAAGCCTTGGTAAATTTAATAAAAGTGAAATCATACCAAGTATCTTTTCTGAACACAATGCTATAAGACTAGATATCAATTACAGGAAAATATTGGTGAAAAATACAAAAACATGGAGGTAAAACAATACACTACTAAATAACCAAGAGAACACTGAAGAAATCAAGGAGGAAATCCAAAAATACCTAGAAACAAATGACAATGAAAACACGACAACCCCAAACCTATGGATGCAACAAAAGCAGTTCTAAGAGGGAAGTTTATAGCAATTCAATCCTACCTCAAGAATCAAGAAATATCTCAAATAAACAACCTAACCTTACACCTAAAACAATTAGAGAAAGAAGAACAACAACAAAAAAAAAACACCCAAAGCTAGGAGAAGGAAAGAAATAATAAAGATCAGATAAGAAATAAATGGAAAAGAAATGAAGGAAACAATAGCAAAGACCAATAAAACTAGAAGCTGTGTTTTTGAGAAGATAAACAAAATTGATAAACCATTAGCCAGACTCATCAAGAAAAAAAGTGAGAAGACTAAAATCAGTAGAATGAGAAATGAAAAAGGAGAAATAACAACTGACACTGCAGAACTACAAATGATCATGAGAGATTACTACCAGCAAATATAGGCCAATAAAGTGGACATTCTGGTAGAATAGGACAAATTCTTAGAAAAGCACAACCTCTGAGACTGAACGAGAGAGAAATCTAAAATATAAACAGACCAATCACAAACACTGAAATTGAGATTGTGATAAAAATATTCCAAGAAACAAAAGCTCAAAACCAGATGGCTTCACACACAAATTCTATCAAACATTTAGAGAAGAGCTAACATGTATCCTTCTCAAATTCTTCCAAAATATAGCAGAGGGAGGAACACTCAAAAACTCATTGTATGAGGTCTCCAACACCCTGATACCAAAACCGAACAAAAATGTCACAAATATCAAAAACTGCAAGCCAATATCACTGATGAACATAGATGCAAAAATCCTCAGAAAATACTAGCAAAAAGAATACAACAGTACATTAAAAAGATCATACACCATGATCAATTGCGGTATATCCCAGGAATGCAGGGATTCTTCAATATACACATATCAATCAAGATGACTAACCATATAAACAAATTGAAGGAGAAAAAACATATGATGTTCTCAATATATGCAGACAAAGCTTTCAACACAATTCAACACTCATTTATGATAAAAACCCTCCTGAAAGTAGGCATAGAGGAAACTTACCTCAACATAATAAAGGCCATATATGACAAACCCACAGCCAACATCATTCTCAGTGGTGAAAAACTGAAACCATTTCCTCTAAGATCACAAACAAGACAAGGGTGCCCACTCTCACCACTATTATTCAACCTAGGTTTGGAAGTTTTACCACAGTAGTCAGAGAAGAAAAAGAAATAAAAGAATCCAAATCAGAAAAAAAGAAGTAAATCTGTCATCTATTTGAAGATGGCATAATACTATACATAGGGAATTCTAAAATTGCTCCCAGAAAATAATGAGAACTAATTGGTGAATTTGGTAATGTAGCAGGATACAAAGTAAATGCATTGTGAAAATGGCTATACCACCCAAAGCAATCTACAGATTCAATGCAATCCCTATCAATCTACCAATGGCATTTCTTCAGACCTAGAACAAAACATTTTACAATTTGTATGGAAACACAAAAGACCCCAAATAACCAAAGCAATCTTGAGAAAGAAAAATGGAGCTGGAGGAATCAGGCCCCTGGACTTCAGACTACACTACAAAGCTACAGTAATCAAGACCGTATGGTATTGGTGCAAAAACAGAAATATAGATCAATGGAACAGGACAGAAAGCCCAGAGATAAGCCCACATACATATGGTCACCTTACCTTTGATAAAGGAGGTAAGAATATACAATGGAGAAAATTCAGCCTCTTCAATAAGTGGTGCTGGGAAAACTGGACAGCTACATGTGAAAGAATGAAATTAGACCACGCCTTAATACTATACACAAAAATAAACTCAAAATGGATTAAAGACTTAAATATAAGGCCAGACACTAACAAACTCTTAGAGGAAAACATAGAACACTCTGTAGCATAAATAACAGCAAGATACCTTTGGACACACCTCCTAGAGAAATACAAATAAAAACAAAAATAAACAAATGGAACCTAATGAAGCTTAAATCCTTTTGCACAGCAAAGGAAACTATAAACATGACAAAAAGGCAACCCTCAGAATGGGAGAAAATATCTGCAAATGAAACAACGGACAAAGGATTTATATCCAAAATTTACAATCAGTTCATGCTGCTCAATAAAAAAAAAAAAAATCCCAAAATGGGCGGAAGACCAAAATAGACATTACTCCAAAGAAGATATACAGATTGCCAACACACACATGAAAGCATGCTGAACATCATTAATATTGGAGAAATACAAATGAAAACTACAGTGAGGTATCACCTCATACCACTCAGAATGGCCATCATCAAACAATCTACAAACAATAAAAGCTGGAGAGGGTGTGGAGTAAAGGGAACCCTCTTGTACTCTTGGTGGGAATATAAATTGATACAGTCACTGTTGAGAACAGTATATTAGTTCCTTATAAAACTAAAAATAGAATTACCATATGACCTAGCAATTCCACTACTGGGCATATACCCTGAGAAAACCATAATTCAAAAAGAATCAAGTATCACAATGTTCATTGAAGCACTGTTTACAATAACCAGTGCATGGAAGCAACCTAAAATCCATCAACAGATGAAGGATAAAGAAGATGTGGCACATATATACAATGGAATATTACTCAGCCATAAAAATAAATGAAATTGAGCTTTCTGCAGTAAGTTGGATGGCCCTAGAGTCTGTCATTCAGAGTGAAGTAAGTCGGAAAGAGAAAGTACTGTATGATAACACATATATATGGAATGTAAAAAAAAAAATGTTTCTGAGGGACGTAGGGGCAGGATGGGACACATATGTAGAGAATAGAATTGAGGACACAGGTAAGGGGGAAGGGTATGCTGGGATTACTGAGAAAGTGGCATTGACATATATACACTACCAAATGTAAAATTAATAGCTAGTGGGAAGCAGCCCCATAGCACAGGGAGATCAGTTCAGTGCTTTGTGTCCATCTAGAGGGGTGGGATATGAAGTGTCTGAGGGAGACACAAAAGGGAGGAGATATGGGGATATATGTATATGTATAGTTGATTTACTTTGTTATAAAGCAGAAAATAACACACCATCATAAAGCAATTATACTACAATAAAGATTTTAAAACTAAATAAATAACAAATTATCTCTCCCTGTTCTATATATCTGTGTGTTTATGTGACTATGTATGAATGTATCTATCTATCCATGTATCTGTCATCTTTCTTAAATCTAATGTATAAATGCAAGATATATTTTACCAGTGTAAACATTCAAGTTATTTGCTGACATAATGAATTATTTTCCTTTTTTCAATAAAAACTAACATAAAGATTGTATTTAAACTAATATAAAGGAAAAGTTGATGCATCTATATAGGTGTCAAATTTGAGTCCTGAGTAACATGCTCCTACTCTTCTCTTTGTTGTGTTATTTATATATATTACAAAAACTTTTAAAGATAAAGTAAAAATGAATATTAAAATATCCAGACATATATATCTTATTTTGTTGCTTTTCCTCCAAGAAATTCAGAAATCATGGATCAAAGAAGCCCAGTGATCTTGGGAATGATGAGATTAAAAATAAAATATGATTCAAAAGAACAATAATGCATGTTTAACATGAAAATGTTTTTTAAGCATTGATAGCTTTTACCTATCATGTATTGCTTTTCAGACACTACCCCCTTCATCCTTATACATTGTCTCCATGTAACCATATGGTGAAGATTCCTAAGGCAAGAATTAATATTCCTAATTAGTTAGTATAAATAAGTTTCTAGCTACAAAGTTTACTTTTTTAAAAGGGAAAATATATTACAAAATTAATACACAGCTCACACAAGTTGTAACACATGGTTCCTTAGGCATCTTCGCTCCATCCCACTTTTCTTTTTTGTTTTTTTAACAGAGAAAACCAAAGAAAATTTTCCACAACACAATGAAAGAAAGAAAATTTTAAAAATAATGAAATGTCTTCCTTTTCCCTAAATATTTCACCAAAAATAGTACATTAAAGCAACCAGTATACCACTTCCCTTCTTTTGGCCAAAAGTAAACACACATATTTATATATGATTTCCCTTTTCAATTCAGTCTTGACATGGAATATGAAGCTACATATATAGTGAATTCAATTGTATTTATACAACTCACCTCATCATTTGAAATGGATTTGCAAGCCAATATTTTTCAAAATTAACACTTACTAAACATACTGCCCTAAGTTAAGGATTTGGAGAGGTATTTTCCACAGGAGTGTAGGAAAGCAGAGGTGGCTCTGATACTCATCTGTTGTAAAAGTAATTCATCTTGTTAAATTGATGAATTTAATAAGAGTGCCTATACTTAAGTATATCTCCAAACAATTTGTGACTCACTTTACACATTCACTTTTTAAATGTAAATTTAAAATTTTTATTTTATATTGGAGTAGAGTTGATTAGCAATGTTGTGTTAGTTTCAGGTGTACAACAATGTGATTCAGTTATACATATAGATGTATTTATTCTTTTTCAAATTATTTTCCCATTTAGGTTACTACAAAGTATTGATCAGAATTCCCTGTGGTATACAGTAGGTCCTTGTTGGTTATCTATTTTAAATATACATGTGTACATGTCAATCTGAAACTCCCAATCTGCCCCTCCCCCCCACCTTTCCCCCATTGTTACTGTAAGTTCATTCTCTAAGTCTGTGAGTCTGCTTCTGTTTTGTAAATAAGTTCGTTTGCATCATTTTTTGTAGATTCTACATATGTGATATCATATGATATTTGTCTTTCTCTGTCTGACTTACTTCACTTAGTATGATAATTTCCGGGTCCATCCATGTTGATGCAAATGACATTATTTCATTCTTTTTAATGGATGAGTAATATCTCATTGTATATATGTACCACATCTTCTTTATCCATTCATCTGTCAATGGACACATAGGTTACTTCCATGTCTTGGCTATTGTAAACAATGCTGCAATGAATATTGGGGTGCAGGTATGTTTTTGAACCACATTTCTCTCTGGATATATGACCAGGAGTGGGATTGCTGGATCATATGGTAGTTCTATTTTTAAATTTTGCTGACCCTCCATGTGGTTCTCCATAATGGCTATAACATTTTACATTCCCACCAACAGTGTAGGAGGGCTCCCTTTTCTCCACACCTTCTCTAGCATTTCTTATTTGTAGACTTTTTGGTGATGGCCATTCTGACTGGTGTGAGGTGATATCTCATTGTAGTTTTGATATTGCTAATTATTAGTGAAATGCTAATCAAAATTTTTAATGTAAAATTTTAAAAATAAAATGACAAATTCTATGATTTTTTTTAGTAATACATCAAATCATTAATTTGCTATGGTCTGTGGTAGTATGCAAGTGCAGTATATAGACCATGCCACTGAGGGATCCCAATACTTACAGTATTCTATTATATACAGGGTAGATAATCAAACAGACTGAGGAAAAAAGAAAGGCCAATATTTCCAATCTTGTCATCAGAATCACCAAAGGACAATGTTACAAAGGAGTAGAATTCACAGTGGGCAACTTTCCTTTGATTTTAGGACTGTATGCTCTTCTGGGAATAAAATCTTATCCTGATCTCTCATTCTTTACTTTATTTGTAAAAGAAAACTTCTAAGTGTATTTTATTGCTAAAGTCAGTCAGACTAGAAACTATACACCTTACTAACTACAATTTTTTTTTTTTGTCATCATGGCAATTGTTGACAATAAAGGTTAGGGAAGTAATTTGAATATTTTAAAACTAAATCTATTTGAAAATTAACTTGCATGCCCACAGGACTCAGTAATAGAAGGCAAATAAGAGGATGCAATTCAATCAGATAAAATCAAAGCTTCAACATGTCAGTAAAATAATACTCTGATAACTAACTGGGTAATAGGAAATACAACTAGATTGGTGGCTCTAACCTAGACTCATATCTGGAGACATTGCTGACTGTCACCATTGGGAGTGGTGTTACTAACGTCCAATGGGTAAAGGCCAGGTGTGCTGCTTCAATTCACAGGAGAGAACCACACAACAAAGTATTATTCATCTTTAATTGTCAGTGGAGATTGGAAACCCTAAGCTAGACTACAGGTCAAGAGAAAAGATTTTTGAACATAAGAATATGTTCTTTTAAATACATCTAATATGATTGTGAATATTATAACAACAGTGTTAATCCCAATGACAGGTTTTCCTTGCAAATATTGTTCATTCATTGCAACATTTCTCAGATATCATACCCTCTGTGAAAACTTCTGTGGGTCTGATGTCCAATTGAGTTACTTCTTCTTCTATGCTGCTGTTGTATACGGTATGCATACTGATATTTTTCATTGATAATGTATAACACTATCATGTACTTATTTGATTAACATAACTATCATTGCTACCATACTGAGAGAACTTTGAGGGCTGACATTATATGCTATTCATTATTTATTACTAGAACATAGAACATTGACTAGCAAATACTCATTAAATGTTTCTTGAATTGTGCTGAACTGAATGTTAAGAAAATTAATTCCTTATTTTGGATTTGAAATAACTTCTAAAGCAGTAATTAAATAGTATGATCAAAATAGCTATTTCTAAATACTATGACCATGCTATTCCAGCTACAGTAACAACCAGGTCAGGAATATTGGAATTTTTTTTTTTCAGTCTTAAAGGAAAAAAGTCAGGCCCTTAGGGAAGTGTTTAGTGGTTGTGTCTAAAGAATATTATCATTTATTCTCTGTGCTTGTGAACATTTATATGCAGGTAGTTGTTACTGTTTCACATAATTTAATAGAGACAGAAGACTCTTTTACTTTTCTCTAGGTTTACTATGTCTGTAAAAGTTGGAGAAATGACCTCAAGAACTGCCAATGAGGATTGTAGGATACTAATTTTACCTTTATAAATGAGATGATTAAAATTTGCAAATACTTAATACCTCTCAGTTTACTTTTACCAAGCTGAGTAATTCTCAGGCTATATTTGCATGATATAAATAAAGAAAATAATGCCAATTTCAATTTTACATTAACAGTAAGACTCCATCACCTTGATCTCCAAACCAGACAATGATATCACACAAGAAAAGAAAATAGGCCAATATCACTGATGAAAATAGATGCAAAAATCCTCAACAAAATACTAGTAAACCAAATCCAACACTTTAAAAGGATCATACACTATGATCAAGTGGGATTTTCCCATGGGTATAAGGGTTCTCCAAAATATGTAAGTCAATGAATATGATACACCACATTAAAAAACTGAAGACTAAAAAGCATATGATCATTTCAATAGATGCAGAAAAAGATTTTGACAAAATTCAGCATTGATTTATGATAAAAAACACTCCAAAAAGTGGGTATAGAGGGAACTTACCTCAACATAATAAATGCCATACACAACAAACCCACAGCAAACATCTTTTGCAATGTGAAAAGCTGAAAACATTTCCGCTATGATCAGGAACAAGGAAAGGATGTCGACTCTCACCACTTTTATTCAACATAGTTTTTGAAGTCTTAGCCATAGCAATCAGAGAAGAAAAAGGAATCCAAATTTAAAAAAGAAGTAAAACTGTCACTGTTTACAGATGACATGATACTATACATAGAAAATCCTAAAGATGCTACCAGAAAACTCCAAGAGCACATCAACGCATTTGTAAAGTTGCAGGATACAAAATTAATACACAGAAATCTCTTGCATTCCTATAAATTAACAATGAAAGATAAGAAAGAGAAATTAAGGAAGCAATCTAATTTACCATCACATCCAAATAATAAAATACTTAGGAATACACCTTCCTAAGGAGGCAAAAACCTGTAGTCAGAAAACTATAAGATGTGGATGAAAGAAATCAAAGATGACACAAACAGATGGAGAGATATACTATATTCTTGGATTGGAAGAATCAATATTGTCAAAATGACTATACTAACCAAAGTAATCTACAGATTAAATGCAATCTCTATCAAATTACCAATAGCATTTTTCACAATATTAGAAAAATAAATTTTACATATGGAAATACAAAAGACCCTGAATAGCCAAAGCCATCTTGAGAAAGAAAATGGATCTGGAAGAATCAGGCTCCCTGACTTCAGACTATATTACAAAGCTACAATAATCAAAATACTATGGTACTGGCACAAAAACAGAAATATAGATCAATGGAACAGGATACAAAGTCCAGAGATAAACCCATGCACCTGCAGTCAACCAATCTATAACAAAGGAAGCAAGAATATACAGTGGAGAAAACAGTCTCTTCAATAAGTGGAAAACTGGACAGCTACATGTAAAATAATGAAATTAGAATATTCTCTAACACCATACACAAAAAGAAACACAAAATGGATTAAAGACCTAAATGTAAGACCAGATACTAAAAGACTCTTATAGGAAAACATAGGCAGAACACTCTCTGACATAAATTGCAGCAAGATCTTTTTCAATCCTCCTCCTAGAGAAATGAAAATAAAAACAAATTAAACAAATGGGACCTAATGAAACTTAAAAACTTTTGCACAGCAAAGGAAACCATAAACAAAACAAAAAGACAACCTACAAATTGGGAGAAAATATTTGCAAACAAAGCGACCAACAAGGGATTTTTCTCCAAAATATACAAATAGCTCACGCAGGTTAATATTTAAAAAAAACCAAACAACCCAATCAAAAAATTGGTGGAAGATCTAAAGAGATATTTCTCCAAAGAAGACATACATATGGCCAATAGGCACATGAAAAGATGCTCACTATCACTAATTATCGGAGAACTGCATATCAAAACTTCAATGAGATATCACCTCACACCTGTCAGAATTGCCATCATCAAAAAATCTACGAACAATAAATGCTGGAGAGGATGTGGAGAAAAGCGAACCTCCCCCACACAGTTGGTGGGAATGTAAATTGGTACAGTCATTATGGAGAATAATATGGAGGTTCCTTTAGAAACTAAAAATAGAGCTACCATATGATCCAGCAATCCCACTTCTGAGAATATATCCAGAGAGAACCATAATTTGAAAATATAAGTGCATCCCAATGTTCATTGCAGCACTAGTTTCAATAGCCAGGACATGGATGCAACCTAAATATACATCAATGGAGGAATGGATAAAGAAGATGTGGTATATACATATATCTATATACATATACAATGGGATATTACTCAGTCATAAAAAAGAATGAAATAATGTCATTTGCAGTGACATGGATAGACCTAGAGATTATCATCCTGAGTGAAGTAAGTCAGACAGAGAAAGACATATATCATATGATATCTCTTATATGTGGAATCTAAAATAATTGTACTAATGAAATTATTTTCAAAACAGAAATAGAGTTACTCTGTAGAAAACTAACTTATGGTTACCAAGGCGGAAAGGTGGGGGCAGGGATAAACTGGGAGATTGAGATTGACATATACACATAACTATAGATAAAATAGATAACAAATAAGAACCTACTGTATAGTTCAGGGAACTCTACTCAATACTCTGTAATGACCTATATGGGAATAGAATAAAAAAAGAGTAGATATATGTAATATATGTATAACCGATTCACTTTGCTGTACAGCAGAAACTAACACATTGTAAATCAACTATACTCCAATAAAATTAATTTTCAAAATGCACAAAAGAAAAAAAAAACTAGTAGTAAAAAGTCACTTAAAAAAACAACAACAGTTAGTCTCATCAAAGATGCTAGACTAAGTTATTGATTTTAGGTAATGTTCAGAGTAAACAAAAATGCTTTGGTAAATTTTGTGGCTTAAAGATCAAATGCTCCATAAAGAACCAGAGGCAGAATTCAGATCTTTATAGTATCTAGTAGACCCAAATGGAGTACATGTGAGGAGGAATGGACAAATTTGTATGCAATATCACCTAGTTTCCCTAATTGATACTTCACCCCAGATAGTATCTTTGGTGTAGGCTACTGAACAAGATTATAAAGAGTTGCCTGCTGCCTCTGACCTCATCATTTATTCTGCCTTTTCTAAAAGAAAAAAATATTCATTTTTATTTCTCTTCAGTCCTCTGTACAAGAGTAGAGACCTAGGGTAGAGAAAAATTCTCATACTTCAAACCTGAAATCCTTGTAGATGGGCCAAGGAGAAAGATGAGCAGCTTTGCCTATCTCCCAGCCTCATAAACTTCATCCATCAGTCCCTCACTGTGCTGCTCTCATTGCTGTGAAAATTTACTTTTCCATTGAACATTTATATGCATTTATTTTTTAATATTTTACTTAATTTTGTTTTATTTTATTTTTAGAACTTTGTCCTCTTTGCTATAAGAGTATATTTGACTTTGGGAGATAGCATGAACTAAGTTGTAGGGATTTTCCCTGCTTATTGGAACATTCCTGTTACTATCATAGTCATTCAATCAAGTCTGAAGGATGGAGAGGTAAAGTTTTCAGTGGTGAAGGCTTTCTTTGCTATTAATCTTGGCATTTGGTTCAGTCCCTACGTCACTGCCTCTGAATCAAAAGGAGAAATGGAAGATGCCAAAATCACTTTTTCCTACTTTCTTCTGTAACCAAGTCCTAAATGAAACTTTTATCTGTGTAGTGGTGAACAAAGAAGCATATACTAGCCCCAAGAAGCATATACTCCTATGTTTTCTCATAAGCAGATATAGTTGTATTATGTGGATCAGGGTGACAAAGGCCCTAGAATGTATCAATTAATCCATATTCTAAAGGTATCCCTAAAATGATACTGATTGCTGTTTTGGCAAATAAAATATCAGTATCATTTACCAATTTCCTCAGACTTATAGAAACATTTTACAGTTTCAGGTTTTACATTTAGGTCTTTAATCCATTTTAAATTCTTTTTTATGTGTGGTGTAAGAAAGGGTTCCAATTTCATTATTTTGCATGGGACTATCCAGTTTTCCAAGCGCAATTTATTGAAAAGACTTACCTTTCTCTTTTGAGTATTCTTGGCTCCTTTGTCAAATAGTAGTTTACTGTACATGGATGAGTTTATTTATAGGCTCTTGATTCTTCTTGATTGGTCAGTGTGTCTGTTTTTACACCAGTATCATACCGTTTTGATTACTATAACTTTGTAATATGGTTCAAAATCAGGAAATGTGAAGCCTCCAGGTTTGTTCTTCTTTCTCAAGATTGCTTTGACTATTTGGGGTCTCTTGTGGTTTCATTCAAGTTTTAGGGTAATTTTTTTTTTCTGTGAAAAATTCCATTGGAATGCTGATAGGAGTTGCATTGAATGCATTGAATCTATAGTTCTCTTTCAGTAGTATGGACAGTTTGATGATATTAATTCCTTCAATCCATGAATATGGGATATATTTCCATTTATTTGTGTCTTCAATTTTTTCCATCAATGTCTTATAGCTTTCATCATATAGATCTTTTGCTTCCTGGGTTAAGTTTATCCCTAAGTATTTCATTGTTTTTGTTGCTAATGCAAATGAAATTTTTAAATATTTCTTTTTCAAATAGTTTGTTGATAGTGTATAGAAACATAACTGATTTCTGTATTTTGATTTTGTATTCTGCAACTTTACTGAGATTATTATTAGCAAGGAATGTGGCTGTGAGAGTGGAGCCAAGTATGGGGCCCTCTCAGGGTCTTGGGAACACAGAGAGTAGTGTCTGCTGCTTGGACCCTGGACCCTTGTGACTATGGGCAGACGGTGGTTTTGAGGCAGCTGGAGCAGTTTTCAGTGTATCCAGTGGCTCAGATGATGGTGTCTCCTGCTGGGACATTTTGCCAACAGGACTCTTCATGGACTGCTTCTGGGTGAGACTGGAGCCCATTTACAGGCCCATTTTAGACTGTACCTATCAAATTTATTGGGATTACCTCAAGGGTTTCCAGACTGCAGCCAAGAGGGGATAGAGCCAGTTCACAGACCACACCAGGGTCTATGGACAGGACTGAGATCAGTATGCCTTTTACCTGAGGCATAGGTGGGCATATCTTTTCCCAGGTCCCTTGGCATATGGTACTGATACCAGGACCAAGACCTACTGAGGCTGTAGTTAAGCCATCTGGGTTCAGGCCTTCCTTCTGAAACAGCTCTGCTCAGTCTTGGACTGTACCAGGTTTCACAAACTCCTACTAGTATATCAAAGCTCCCTCTGAGGCCCTTTTATCCATGGATGGATGCCAAATTATTGTTGTTCTGGGGGATACTAACAGGGAACATCTTATTCAGCTATTTTGCTCATGTTTATGTAAAAGTTTTAACTGAGAAAAATTTCCCATAACCACAGATAGATTCTTCACAAATAATAAAAAAATAAAACATCAGATGAGTTTTGTTACTTAAACTGGAGGACTAAATAAGGATTTTATCACATTAAGGATTTATGGCAAAGATATCATACAGTAAATAGGTATTTCAATTTCTTTAATTATGGCTCTAAATTGTGTATTGCCTTTTTATCTATAAGGATTACAGTATCAGCTTCATACTTTGTGCCTGTAAAATATAGATTTACTTATATAAGAAGTTAAATAATCGAGTATAAAATATTCTTATCTAAATTTCTCTGTAAATTACAATTGAAGATGGTCTTCGTTTTGAATCATAAGGTTATAAGCTAAGTCTTGCTGTCCAATTGCTGGTAGTAAGATTTGAAAACCTAGACACAAACAGCCTCCAAAAAGATGTTTATACACTCAATCAGTTTCTAAAAGCTCTTACTTCTCAAATTGGGTTGTTAGTACATGTATAGATATAGCAGATCAACAGATATAATTTAAAACCTTTATATGTGTTTTCTTCCATTTCTGGATAATATTGCAAAACTATCACTTGTGACATAATTAATAAAAGCTACAATAAGGACCATGATTTCCTTCCCTACATGTAAGATTATATGAAAGTCCAAATTAGCAAGATGTATTCTTTTGTCCTTTCCTAGGTTAACTAAATGAGGGTTACATTTAGAAAAGTACTAGACCACAAAAATGCAACAGCATTTCTCCTTTTGCTTGACTCAGGTTTCAGTTTCATAACTAAGGCTTGTTCCAGCTGTATTAAAAACATTGCATAATGCACAACAGTGTATAATGCATAATTACTTCCTCTGCTAAGTAGAACTTTCTCTTAAACTCAGAGATTTTAAGTCAAGTAAAAATTACAATGATATATTGAATACAAATAACACCTCTTTAAAATATCAGCAGTCAATAACTTGAAAAGGAAAACTTGAACTCTGAGTACCACCATAATGACTCAGCATTGATTTATTATGAAATTAGTGCCCGATATAGATTTTGTCAAATGTTACTTCTGGATTAAATTAATTTATCTTTCTGTATTAAAAGTGTAAAAGATAGATGTACAAAAGTGTTTATCATATGCATGTCCTAAAATGGTAAAATTATGTGGCAAAGAAATATGAGAGCACATTTCATATTTATTTTCTCAAAACTTCATCACAATTATGTCTTACTGCAGTTTAGAGAGAATAAGAAAGATAATACATCACTATAAATATGGGTACATAAAATATAGAAACTTTATTGTAATATTAGGGATAAGAACTTGATTTTAGGTGACAGTGTTAAAATTATATTTATTTTTATGGCAACTTAGTGGAATATGCTTGAGAGTGTTAACATAAGAATTTTAACTGATGGTTACATTCGAAATTTGTGATTATGGCCTTTTTCCAAAGTACATTTGCAAAGTATACTCTTTATAACATATTGATTTTTATAAAAATATAACATATATTTATGTTATATATCTATATAACATAGATATAACACTTAAATGAAAGTAAATTTTGTGTTTACATTTCACATTTTACTCTTAGTAAAATCAGTTACCATTTAACCCTTGAAATTCCATTAATTCTTCAGCTCATTTCTTAAGCCAACTACTGAGCTTTTAAAATTGGTAATTACAGATTTAATGCAAAGAAGTTTAATGCAATTCTTTATCAAATGTTCTTGGTCATTTATTATGGACTC
Organism: Kogia breviceps; assembly: GCF_026419965.1. NCBI lineage: Eukaryota > Metazoa > Chordata > Mammalia > Artiodactyla > Physeteridae > Kogia > Kogia breviceps. Next base: position 54,598,142 of record NC_081330.1, read on the forward strand.
ATGTTCCTTACTCAGACTTCTGTTATCTTTTTTTCCATCAGAAAACACCGATCACTTCTCTCTCTATTTATCTAATTTAAATTTTAATTTATTATAATTAACATAAAATTGACATTTTTGTGTATAATTCTATGAATTTTGACCACTACTACAAGCAGGAAACAGAACTATTCCATCATTCCCAACACTTCCATATGCTATCTTTTTGTAGTTATACCCTCTCTCCACCCTTAACTCAAGGAATTTAGAATTATCTTGAATTTTTGAAAATGGCGTACAAATGAAATCATGCAGTATGTTACATATTTAGATTGGATTCTTTCACATAGTATGATGACTTGAGATTCATTCAAGTTGTTGCACATATCAATCATTCATTCTTTTTATTGCTAAGCAGTATTCCATTAGGTGCATATATGATAGTTAGCTTATTCATCTACACAATGAAGGACATTTGGGTTGTTTCCAGATTTAGGCGATTATAATTACAGCTGCTATAAATGTATTTCTACAGGTTTTTGTGTAAACATAAGTTTTAATTTATCTACAGTAAATGCTTAGGAGTGAGGTTGCTGGCTCATATGTTAAATGTATGTTTAACTTCATAAGAAACTACCAAACTATTTTGCAGAGCTCCTGTATCCTTTTACATTTTCCTCCAGCAATGAATAAGAGTTAAAATTTCCCTGCATTCTCACTAGGTAACGTATCTCTTAAAGTTTTTTGCACATTTTAAAATGAGTTTTATGTTTTTTCACTATTAAATTTTGATAATTCTGTATATATTCTGAATATAAGTCCTTTGTCAGATAAGTGACTTAACACATATTTTCTGCTAGTCTGTACCGTGTTATTCATTATTTTACCAGTGTCATTTGTAGAGCCAAAGTTTTTAATTTTGATGAAGTTCAATTTATTTATTTATTTTTTAATGAGTCATGATTTCAGTGTCATATCTAAGAATAATTGTATAATGCCAGGTCAGCTAGCTTTCTCACATCTCTTCTTCTAAACATTGTATAACTTTACATTTGATATTTAAAGCTATTTATGATTCATTTTTAGTTAACTTTTGTATAAGGTTGGAAGTTTAGGTCAAGATTTGTTTTTTCATATGGGTATTCAAATTTCACAATATTGTTGAAAGGACTATCTGTTTTCCATTGAATTGCTTTTCAACTTTTTTCAAGATTCAACAGATTACATTTTTGTGGGAATAGTTCTAGACTATATATTCTGTTCTACTGGTTTATATATTTTCTTTCACCTGTTTACTGTAGCTTTATAATAAATATTAAAATGATATTGTAATTTCTCCAACTTTATTCTTACTTTAAAAAATAGTTTCAACAATTCTAGTGACTTTGCCTTTTTATATCAATATCAGAATAAGCTTTTTTATATCGACCAAAAAATCACACTGACATTTTCATTGGAATCATATTAAATCTATGGGTCAATTTGTAGAAAATTTATATCTTTCCTATGTTGAGTATTTTAATGAAAGAATGTAATATGTATCTCCACTACATCTTTGATATCTTTTACCAACGTTTTGTAATTTTCGACATACAAACCCTGCATATGTTTTCTTAGAATGCTTTATACCCTAAAATTTTATTGTATAAAATAGCTTTACTGAGATATGACTCACATATCATACAATTAACACATTTACATTGCACAGATCAATGCTTTAAATACATTTACAGGATTTCACAACCACAATAACAGTCTAATTTTAGATTAAAATCCTGTATCTATTTGCAGTAAAGCTGCATTTCTTCTCCCCACCCCATACTCAGTCCTAAGCATCCACCAAACGGCTCTCTCCAAATTAGCCCACTCTGGGCATTTCATATAATAGAATCACACAGTATGTGGTTTGTTTATGACTGACTTCTTTAACTTAACATAATGTTTCAAGAGTGACCTATGTTGTAACATGCTGCAGTACATTTTTGTTGTTGATTAATATTTCATTGTACAGATATCCCACATTTATTTATCCATTCATCAGTTGATGGACATTTGGTTTGTTTCTAGTTTTTGTCTATTATGAATAATGCTGCCATAAACATTCCTGTACAATTTTTGAGGTGGATGTATACTTTCAGTTCTTGGGTATACAATTAGAAGTTGGAATTTTAGGTCATATGGCAACTATGTATAACTTTTTGAGGAACTGCCAGAATGTTTTCCAAAGTGGCTGTACAAATTTACCTTTCTACCAGCAATGCATGCGATTTCCAATTTCTCTATATCCTTTTCAACATGTGTTACTGTGTGTCTTTTTGATAATAGCACACCTGTGGGTGTGAAGTGGTATCCAGTAGTGGATATTATTTGCATTTACCTAGTTACTAATGATGTTGATCATATTTTTATGTGTTTATTGGCCATTTGTATGTTTTTAAAGGAATAGGTTATTTATTGAAAATGTAAATGGTTTTGAAATTCTGTTCAAATTGTTCATTATTTTTACATAGAAATGTAACTGGTTTTGTGGATTGACCTTTTTTCCTGGGATCTTGAAAAATGTATTTATTTGTTCTCAGATACTTTTGTAGATTCATTGGAATTTTTTATTTGTATTGTTTTCCTAGGGCTGCCATAACAAATTAGAACAGAATTGGTGGCTAAAATAATAGACATTTATTATCTCACTGTTCTGGACGCCGAGTCTAAAATCAATGTGTCGGTAGAGAAATGCCTCTCCAAAGGCTCTAGGGGAGAATCTTTCCTTGTCTCTTCCGGATTAAGGTGCCTGCCTCTTCTTCCTCACTCACCAGAATTGCTTTTAACATTTATATTTCCACTAGTAATCCCTTTAAGACAATTTAGCCTTTTTCTACAATACACATCAAAATTCTTCCAGCTTCTGTCCATTACACAATTCCACAACCACTTCCATATTTTTATGTATTTGTTACAGCAGCACCTTTCATCCCAGTACCAAAATATGTATTTATTTCCTAGGGTGACCATAACATATGACCACAAACTTTGTGGTTTAAACCAATAAAAAAATATTGTTTATTGGAGACCAGAAATCTGTAAGGAAGTGCTCCCTCCAAAGACTCTAGGGAAGAATCATACTTTGCCTCTTCCAGCTTCTAGTGGCTGCTTGCAATCCTTGTAAACATATCACTCCAATATCTGCCTCCACCTTTACACTGACTTTTTCCTCTATGTCCTGTCTTCTCATAAGGACCCTTGTCATTAGATTAAGGGGTATCTGGACAAATCAGGATGGTCTTATCTTGAGATTCTTAACTTAATTACATATCCAAAGACTCTTTTTTCCAAGTAAGTTCATATTTACAGGTTCTGGGTGGACATATCTTTTGGGGAGCCATCATTCAACATACTACAAATACTATACACTCACACATACAACCAAGCAAACAATAGAAGCATGCTTAAACTACCACTAGGTATATTCTTTAAGGTTGTGTATTTCTGAGATTATAAGTAACTAATTAATGAGAAATAAATAAAAAGATTGGTGATGTATTGTTATTCATAAATTCAGTAATTTATTCTCTGGTTCAATATTTTTATCCATGATATTATTCACATGGCATAAAAATGATCTTTTAATGTATAAAATTCAGTGGCTTTAGGTTATTCACAAAATTTTGCAATCATCACCATTATCTAATTTGAGAATAGTTTCATCATCCCAAAAAGAAACTCCATACTCATTAACAATCATTGTCCATTCCCCATCCTCTGATTTCCTAGCAACCACTAATTTACTTTTTTTCTGTATGGCTTTAACTATTCAGGATATTTCATATAAAAAAAATTGCACACTATGTACTTTTTCTGAATGACTACTTTAACTTAGCATAATATTTTCAAAGTTCATTCATGTTATAGCTTTTTCAGCACACCATTCCTTTTTGTGGCTGAATGATATTCCAATGTATGGATGATATACAACATTTTGTTTGTCTATTCATAAGTTGATGGAAAAAAAATAGTTGATGGACATTTGAGAAGTTTCTACTTTTTGGCTATTATGAATATATTACTATAAAGATTTATATACATGTTTTTGTGTGGACATATGCTTTCAATTTTCTTGGGTATATACATAGGGGTGGAATGGCTGGGACATTTAGTAGGTCCAAGTGAAATTTTTGATTATCTACAAAACTTTTTCCAAAATAGTTGCATCCTCTGATTTTTCCACACCCTTGGTGACCTTGTTATCTTCTCTTTAATTATAGCCATTTTAGTGGTTATCTAATTGTGGTTTAACTTTACATTTCTCAAATGATCAGTGATGTTCATCTCTTCTTTTATTTACTGGTTTTTGTATATATTCTTTAGGGGAAATATCTATTTAATTTTTTGTACATGTTTTAATTGAGTAGGAATTGTTTTAATGTTGACTTTTTAAGTATTATTTATATATTCTGGCTGTATACTTTTTTCCTCTGAAAATGATTTTATTGTACCATCACAATTGAATGATAATTTGACTTGACATAGAATTTTATTTTATTTCATTTTTTAAACATCTTTATTGGAGTATAATTGCTTTACAATGTGGTTAGTTTCTCCTGTATAACAAAGTGAATCAGTTATATGTATACATATATAGCCATATCCCCTCCCTCTTATTCCTCCCTCCCACCCTCCCTATCCCAATCCCTAGATGTTCACAAAGCACCAGGCTGATCTCCCTGTGCTATGCAGCTGAGTCCCACTAGCTACCTATTTTATATTTGGTGGTGTATATATGTCAATGATACTCTCTCATTTCATCCCAGCTTATGTTTTCCCCTCCCCATGTCCTCAAGTCCATTCCCTAGGTCTGTGTCCTTATTCCTGTCCTGCCCATAGGTTCATCAGAACCATTTTTTTTAAGGTTCCATATATATGTGTTAACATAGAGTATTTGCTTTTCTATTTCTGACTTACTTCACTCTGTATGACAGACCCTAGGTCCATCCACCTCACTATAAATAACTCAATTTCGTTTCTTTTTATGGTTGAGTCATATTCCATTCTATATATGTGCCACATCTTTATCCATTCATCTGTCGAAGGACAATTAGGTTGCTTCCATGTCCTGGCTATTGTAAATAGTGCTGCAATAAACATTGTGGTACATGTCTATTTTTGAATTCTGATTTTCTCAGGGTATATGCTGAGTAGTGGTATTCCTGGGTCATATGGTAATTCTATTTTTTAGTTTTTTAAGGAACCTCCATAATGTTCTCACTACTGGCATTATTAATATACATTCCCACCAACAGTGCAAGAAGGTTCCCTTTTCTTCACACCCTCTCCAGCCTTAATTGTTTGTAGATTTTTTGATGATGGCCATTCTGACAAGTGTGAGATAATACCTCATTGTAGTTTTGATTTGAATTTATCTAATTATTAGTGATGTTGAGCACCCTTTCATGTGTTTGCTGGCATCTGTATATCTTCTTTGGAGAAATGACTTTTTACATCTTCTGCCCATTTTCGGATTGGGGGGTTTGTTTTTTGATATTGAGCTGCATGAGATATTTCTATATTTTGGAGATTAATGCTTTGTCAGTTGCTTCGTTTGCAAATATATTCTCCAATTTTGAGGGTTGTCTTTTCGTCTTTCTTATGGTTTCCTTTGCTGTGAAAAGATTTTAAGTTTCATTAGGTTCCATTTGTTTATTTTTGTTTTTATTTCCATTTCTCTAGGAGGTGGGTCAAAAAGGATCTTGCTGTGATTTATGTCATAGAGTGTTTTGCCTATGTTTTCCTCTATGAGTTTGATAGTGTTTGGCCTTATATTTAGGTCTTTAACCAATTTTGAGTTTATTTTTATGTATGGTTTTAGGGAGTGTCCTAATTTTGTTCTTTTACATGTAGCTGTCCAGTTTTCCCAACAACTTATTGAAGAGACTGTCTTTCCTCCACTGTATATTCTTACCTCCTTTGTCAAAGATAAGGTGACTATATGTGCGTGGGTTTATATCTGGGGTCTCTATCCGGATCCATTGATCTATATTTCTGTTTTTGTGCCAGTACAATACTGTCTTGATCACTGTAGCTTTCTAGTATAGTCTGAAGTCAGGGAACCTGATTCCTCTAGCTCTGTTTTTCTTTCTCTATATTGCTTTGGCTATTTGGGGTCTTTTGTGTATCCATACAAACTGTGAAATTTTTTGTTCTACTTCTGTGAGTCATACCATTGGTAATTTGATAAGGATTGTATTGAATCTGTAGATTGCTTTGTAGTATAGTCATTTTCACAAAGTTGATTCTTCCCATCGAAGAAAATGGTATATCTCTCCATCTGATTGTATCATTGTTAATTTATTTCATCAGTGTATTATAGTTTTCTGCATACAGCTCTTTTGTGGCCTTAGGTAGGTTTATTCCTAAGTATTATATTTTTTATGCTTCAGTTGTAAATGTGTGTGTCTCCTTAATTTCTCTTTCAGATTTTTCATCATTAGTGTATAAGAATGCAAGAGATTTCTGTGCATTAATTTTGTATACTGCAAATTTACCATCGATTAGCTCTGGTAGTTTTCTAGTAGCAACTTTAGGATTCTCTATGTATAGTATCTTGTCATATGCAAACAGTGACCGTTTTACTTCTTCTTTTCAAATTTGGATTCCTTTTCTTTTTCTCTCTGATTTCCATAGATACAACTTGCAGAACTTTGTTGAATAATAGTGGTGAGAGTGGGAAACCATGCCTTTTTCCTGATCTTGAAGGAAATGGTTTCAGTTTTTCTCCATGGAGAATGATGTTAGCTGCAGGTTCGTCATATATGTCCTTTATTATGTTGGGTAGGTTCCCTCTATTCCTGATTTGTAGGTAGGTTTTAACATAAATGGGTGTTGAATTATGTCAAAAGCTTTTTCTGCATCTATTGATATTATCTAGGGTTTTAATCCTTCAGTTTGTTAATATGGTGTATCACATTGATTGATTTGCAATATACTGAAGAATCCTAACGTTCCTGGGATAAACTCCACTTGATCATGGTGTATGATCCTTTTAATGTACTGTTGTATTCTGTTTGCTAGTATTTTTGGAGGATTTTTGCATCTATGTTCATCAGAGATATTGACCTGTAGTTTTCTTTTTTTGACATCTTTGTCTGGTTTTTGTGTCAGGGTGATAATGGATTCATAGAATGAGTTTGGGAGTGTTCCTCCCTCTGCTATATTTGGAAGAGTTTGAGAAGGATAGGTGTTAACTCTGCTCTAAATGTTTTATAGAATTCACCTGTGAAGCCATCTGGACCTGGGCTTTTGTTTGTTGGAAGACTTTTAATCACAGTTTCAATTTCAGTGCTTGTGATTGGTCTGTTCATATTTTCTGTTTCTTCCTGGTTCAGTCTTGGATGGTTGTGCTTTCTTAAAAATTTTTCCATTTCTTCCAGTTTGCCCATTTTATTGGCATATACTTGCTTGTAGTAATCTCTCATAATCCTTTGTATTTCAGCAGTGTCAGTTGTTACTTCTCCTTTTTCATTTCTAATTCTGTTGATTTGAGTGTTCTCCCCTTTACTCTTGATGAGTCTGACTAATGGTTTATAAATTTTGTTTATCTTCTCAAAATCCTAGCTGTTAGTTTTATTTATCTTTGCTATTGTTTCCTTCATTTCTTTTTCATTTTTTTCTGATCTAATCTTTATGATTTATTTCTGTCTGCTAACTTTGGGTATTTTGTTCTTCTTTCTCTAATTGTTTTAGTTGTAAGGTTAGGTTGTTTATTTGAGATTTTTCTTATTTCTTGAGGTAGGATTGTATTGCTATAAACTTCCCTTTTAGAACTGTTGTTGCTGCATCCCATATGTTTTGGAACGTCATGTTTTCATTGTCATATGTTTCTAGATATATATTTTTTAATTTCCTCTTTAATTTCTTCAGTGATCTCTTGGTTATTTAGTAGCATATTGTTTAACCTCCATGTTTTGTATTTTTTACAGTTTTTTTTCCTGTAATTGATATCTAGTCTCTTAGCATTGTGTTCAGAAAAGTTACTTGATACGATTTCAATTTTCTTAATTTTACTAAGGCTTGATTTGTGATCCAAGATATTATCTATCCTGGAGAATGTTCCATGAGCACTTGAGAAGAAAGTGTATTCTGTTGTTTTTGGTTGGAATCTCGTATAAATATCAGTGAAGTCCCTTTTGTCTAATGTGTCATTTAATGCTTGTGTTTCCTTATTTATTTTCATTTTGGATGATCTGTCCATTGGTGAAAGTGGGGTGTTAAAGTCCCCTACTATTACTGTGTTACCATCAATTTCCCCTTTTATGGCTGTTAGCATTTGCTTTATGTATTGAGGTGCTCCTATGTTGAGTACATAAATATTTACAATTGTTATATCTTCTACTTGGATTGATCATTATGTACTGTCCTTCTTTGTCTCTTATAATGGTCTTCATTTTAAAGTCTATTTTGTCTGATATGAGAATTGCCACTCCAGCTTTCTTTTGATTTCCTTTTGCATGGAATATCTTTTTCCATCCCCTCACTTTCAGTTTGTATGTGCCTCTAGGTCTTAAGTGGGTCTGTTGTAGACAGCATATGTATGTGTCTTGTTTTTGGATCCACTTAGCCCATCTATGTTTTTTGTTTGGAGCATTTAATCCATTTACATATAAGGTCATTATCAATATGTATGTTCCTATTACCATTTTCTTAATTGTTTTGGGTTTGTTTTTATATGTCTTTTCCTTCTCTTGTGTTTCTTGCCTAGAGAAGTTCCTTTAGCATTTTTTGTAAAGCTGGTTTGGTGGTGCTGAATTCTTTCAGCTTTTGTTTGACTGTAAAGCTTTTGATTTCTCCTTCATATCTTAATGAGATCCTTGCTGGGTACTGTAATCTTGGTTGCAGGTTTTCCTTTTCATCACTTTAAGTATATCATGCCACTCCCTTCTTACCTGCAGAGTTTCTGCTGAGAAATCAGCTGATGAACTTATGGTAGTTCCCTTGTATGTTATTTGTTCCTTTTCTCTTGTTGCTTTCAATAGTTTATCTTTGCCTTTAATTTGTATCCATTTGATTACTATGTGTCTTGGTGTGTTCCTCCTTAGTTTTATCCTGTGTGGGACTCACTGAATTTCCTGGACTTGGGTGAGTGTTTATTTTCCCGTGTTCTGGACATATTTAACTATTATTTCTTCAAATATTTTCTCAGGCCCTTTCTGTCTCTGTTCTCCTTCTTGGACCTGTGTAGTGTGAATGTTGGTGTGTTTAATGTTGTCCCAGATGTCTCTTAAACTGTCCTCATTTGTTTTCTTTTTTTTTTTTTTTTTTAACATCTTTATTTGAGTATAACTGTTTTACAATAGTGGGTTAGTTTCTCCTTTACAACAAAGTGAATCAGTTATACATATACATATGTTCCCATAACTCTTCCCTCTTTTGTCACCCTCCCTCCCACCCTCCCTATCCCACCCCTCTAGGTGGTCACTAAGTACAGAGGTGAACTCCCTCTGCTATGCTGTAGCTTCCCACTAGCTATCTAATTTACATTTGGTAGTGTGTATATGTCCCTGCCATTCTCTCACATCGTCACAGCTTACCCTTCCCCCTCCCCATATCCTCAAGTCCATGCTCTAGTAGGTCTGTGTTTTATTCCCTCCTACCACTAATCTCTTCATGACATTTTTTTTTTTTTTTTTTTAGATTCCATATATATGTGTTAGCATACGGTATTTGTTTTTGTCCTTCTGACTTACTTCACTCTGTATGACAGATTCCAGGACTATCCACCTCATTACAAATAACTCAGTTTCATTTCTTTTTATGGCTGAGTAATATTCCATTGTATATATGTGCCACATCTTCCTTATCCATTCATCTGTTGATGGACACTTAGGTTGCTTCCATGTCCTGGCTATCGTAAATAGAGCTGCAATAAACATTTTGGTACATGACTCTTTTTGAATTATGGTTTTCTCAGGGTATATGCCCAGTAGTGGGATTGCTGGGTCATATGGTAGTTCTATTTGTAGTTTTTTAAGGAACCTCCATACTGTTCTCCATAGTGGCTGTATCAATTTACATTCCCACCAGCAGTGCAAGAGTGTTCCCTTTTCTCCACACCCTCTCCAGCATTTATTGTTTCTAGAGTTTTTGATGATGGCCAATCTGGCCGGTGTGAGATGATATCTCATTGTAGTTTTGATTTGCATTTCTCTAATGATTAATGATGTTGAGCATTCTTTCATGTGTTTGTTGGCTATCTGTATATCTTCTTTGGAGAAATGTCTATTTAGTTCTTCTGCCCATTTTTGGATTGGGCTGTTTGGTTTTTTGTTATTGAGCTGCATGAGTTGCTTATAAATTTTGGATATTAATCCTTTGTCAGTTGCTTCATTTGCAAATATTTTCTCCCATTCTGAGGGTTGTCTTTTGGTCTTGTTTATGGTATCCTTTGCGGTGCAAAAGCTTTTAAGTTTCATTAGATCCCATTTGTTTATTTTTGTTTTTATTTCCATTTCTCTAGGAGATGGGTCAAAAAGGATCTTGCTGTGATTGATGTCATAGAGTGTTCTGCCTATGTTTTCCTCTAAGAGTTTGATAGTGTCTGGCCTTACATTTAGGTCTTTAACCCATTTTGAGTTTATTTTTGTGTATGGTGTTAGGGAATGTTCTAATTTCATACTTCTACAGGTAGCTGTCCAGTTTTCCCAGCACCACTTATTGAAGAGGCTGTCTTTTCTCCAATGTATATTCTTGCCTCCTTTATCAAAGATAAGGTGACCATATGTGTGTGGGTTTATCTCTGGGCTTTCTATCCTGTTCCATTGATCTATATTTCTGTTTTTGTGCCAGTACCATACTGTCTTGATTACTGTGGCCTTGTAGTAGAGTCTGAAGTCAGGGAGCCTGATTCCTCCAGCTCCATTTTTCGTTCTCAAGATTGCTTTGGCTATTCGGGGTCTTTTGTGTTTCCATACAAATTGTGAAATTCTTTTTTCTAGTTCTGTAAAAAATGCCAGTGGCAATTTGATAGGGATTGCATTGAATCTGTATATTGCTTTGGGTAATACAGTCATTTTCACTATGTTGATTCTTCCAATCCAAGAACATGGTATATTTCTCCACCTATTTGTATCATCTTTAATTTCTTTCATCAGTGTCTTATAGTTTTCTGCATACAAGTCTTTTGTCTCCTTAGGTAGGTTTATTCCTAGATATTTTATTCTTTTTGTTGCAATGGTAAATGGGAGTGTTTTCTTAATTTCATTCTCAGATTTTTCATCATTAGTGTATAAGAATGCCAGAGATTTCTGTGCATTAACTTTGTATCCTGCTACTTTACCAAATTCATTGATTAGTTCTAGTAGTTTTCTGGTAGCATCCTTAGTATTCTCTATATATAGTATCATGTCATCTGCAAACAGTGACAGCTTTACTTCTTCTTTTCCTATTTGGATTCCTTTTATTTCTTTATTTTCTCTAATTGCTGTGGCTAGAACTTCCAAAACTATGTTGAATAAGAGTGGTGAGAGTGGGCAACCTTGTCTTGTTCCTGATCTTAGTGGAAATGGTTTCAGTTTTTCACCATTGAGAACAATGCTGGCTGTGGGTTTGTCATATATTGCCTTTATTATGTTGAGGAAAGTTCCCTCTATGCCTACTTTCTGCAGGGTTTTTATCATAAACGGGTGTTGAATTTTGTCAAAAGCTTTCTCTGCATCTATTGAGATGATCATATGGTTTTTCTCCTTCAGTTTGTTGATATGGTGTATCACGTTGATTGATTTGCGTATATTGAAGAATCCTTGCATTCCTGGAATAAACCCCACTTGATCATGTTGTATGATCCTTTTAATGTGCTGTTGGATTCTGTTTGCTAGTATTTTGTTGAGGATTTTTGCATCTATGTTCATCAGTGATATTGGCCTATAGTTTTCTTTCTTTGTGACGTCTTTGTCTGGTTTTGGTATCAAGGTGATGGTGGCCTCGTAGAATGAGTTTGGGAGTGTTCCTACCTCTGCTATCTTTTGGAAGAGTTTGAGAAGGATAGGTGTTAGCTCTTCTCTAAATGTTTGATAGAATTCGCCTGTGAAGCCATCTGGTCCTGGGCTTTTGTTTGTTGGAAGATTTTTAATCACAGTTTCAATTTCAGTGCTTGTGATTGGTCTGTTCATGTTTTCTATTTCTTCCTGGTTCAGTCTTGGCAGGTTGTGCATTTCTAAGAATTTGTCCATTTCTTCCAGGTTGTCCATTTTATTGCCATAGAGTTGCTTGTAGTAATCTCTAATAATCTTTTGTATTTCTGCAGAGTCAGTTGTTACATCTCCTTTTTCATTTCTAATTCTATTGATTTGAGTCTTCTCCCTTTTTTTCTTGATGAGTCTGGCTAATGGTTTATCAATTTTATTTATCTTCTCAAAGAACCAGCTTTTACTTTTATTGATCTTTGCTATTGTTTCCTTCATTTCTTTTTCATTAATTTCTGATCTGATCTTTATGATTTCTTTCCTTCTGCTAAATTTGGGGTTTTTTTGTTCTTCCTTCTCTAATTGCTTTAGGTGCAAAGTTAAGTTGTTTATTCGAGTTGCTTCCTGTTTCTTAAGGTATGATTGTATTGCTATAAACTTCCCTCTTAGAACTGCTTTTGCTGTATCCCATAGGTTTTGGGTCGTCGTGTCTCCATTGTCATTTGTTTCTAAGTATTTTTTGATTTCCTCTTTGATTTCTTCAGTGATCACTTCGTTATTAAGTAGTGTATTGTTTAGCCTCCATGTGCTTGTATTTTTTACAGATCTTTTCCTGTAATTGATATCTAGTCTCATAGCGTTGTGGTCAGAAAAGATACTTGATACGATTTCAATTTTCTTAAATTTGCCAAGGCTAGATTTGTGACCCAAGATATGATCTATCCTGGAGAATGTTCCATGGGCACTTGAGAAAAATGTGTATTCTGTTGTTTTTGGATGGAATGTCCTATAAATATCAAGTAAATCCATCTTGTATAATGTATCATTTAAAGCTTGTGTTTCTTTATTTATTTTCATTTTGGATGATCTGTCCATTGGTGAAAGTGGGGTGTTAAAGTCCCCTACTATGATTGTGTTACTGTCGATTTCCCCTTTTATGGCTGTTAGTATTTGCCTTATGTATTGAGGTGCTCCTATGTTGGGTGCATAAATATTTACAATTGTTATATCTTCTTCATGGATCGATCCCTTGATCATTATATAGTGTCCTTCTTTGTCTCTTGTAATAGTTTTTATTTTAAAGTCTATTTTGTCTGATATGAGAATTGCTACTCCAGCTTTCTTCTGATTTCCATTTGCATGGAATATCTTTTTCCATCCCCTCACTTTCAGCCTGTACGTGTCCCTAGGTCTGAAGTGGGTCTCTTGTAGACAGCATATATATGGGTCCTGTTTTTGTATCCATTCAGCCAGTCTGTGTCTTTTGGTGGGAGCATTTAATCCATTTACATTTAAGGTAATTATTGATATGTGCGTTCCTATTACCATTTACTTAATTGTTTCACGTTGTTCTTGTAGGTCTTTTCCTTCTCTTATGTTTCTTGCTTAGAGAAGTTCCTTTAGCATTTGTTGTAAAGCTGGTTTGGTGGTGCTGTACTCTCTCAGCTTTTGCTTGTCTGTAAAGGTTTTAATTTCTCCATCAAATCTGAATGAGATCCTTGCTGGGTAGAGTAGTCTTGGTTGTAGGTTTTTTTCCTTCATCACTTTAAATATGTCCTGCCACTCCCTTCTGGCTTGTAGAGTTTCTGCTGAAAGATCAGATGTTAGCCTTATGGGGATTCCCTTGTGTGTTATTTGTTGTTTTTCCCTTGCTGCTTTTAATATGTTTTCTTTGTATTTAATTTTTGACAGTTTGATTATTATGTGTCTCGGCGTGTTTATCCTTGGGTTTATCCTGTATGGGACTCTCTGTGCTTCCTGGACTTGGTTGACTATTTCCTTTCCTATATTAGGGAAGTTTTCAACTATAATCTCTTCAAATATTTTCTCAGTCCCTTTCTTTTTCTCTTGTTCTTCTGGGACCCCTATGATTCGAATGTTGGTGCATTTAATGTTGTCCCAGAGATCTCTGAGACTGTCCTCAGTTCTTTTCATTCTTTTTTCTTTCTTCTGCTCTGCAGTAGTTATTTCCACTATTTTATCTTCCAGGTCACTTATCCGTCCTTCTGCCTCAGTTATTCTGCTACTGATCCCGTCTAGAGTATTTTTCATTTCATTTATTGTGTTGCTCATCGTTACTTGCTTCCTCTTTATTTCTTCTAGGTCCTTATTAACTGATTCTTGCAATTTGTCTATTCTATTTCCAAGATTTTGCATCATCTTCACCATCATTATTCTAAAATTCTCTTTCAGGTAGATTGGCTATTACCTCTTCATCTGTTAGGTCTGGTGTGCTTTTATCTTGTTCCTTCATCTGCTGTGTGTTTTTCTGTCTTCTCATTTTGCTTATCTTACTATGTTTGGGATCTCCCTTTTGCAGGCTGCAGGTTCGAATTTCTATCTATTTTTGGTGGCTGTCCCCAGTGGCTGAGGTTGGTTCAGTGGGTTGAGCAGGTTTCCTGTTTGGGGGGACCAGTTCCCCTGTTCTGGTGGATGAGGCTGGATCCCGTCTCCCTGGTGGGTAGGTCCACGTCTGGGGGCGTGTGTGGGGATGTCGGTAGCCTTACTGTGATTCTAGGCCGCCTCTCTGCTAATGGATGGGGCTGTAGACCTGTCTCGCTCTTTGTTGGGGATAGGGTGTCCAGCACTGTTTGTTGCTGGTCCTTGAGTGAATCTGGGTCTTGGTGTTGAGATGGAGATCTCTGGGAGATTTTCGCCGTTTGATATTACGTGGAGCTGAGAGGTCTCTTGTGGACCAGTGTCCTGAGGTTAGTTCTCCCACCTCAGAGACACAGCCTTGACACCTGGCTGGAGTGCCAAGAGCCTTTAATCCACACGGCTCAAAACATAAGGGAGAAAAAAGTAGAAAGTCAAGAAAGGAAGGAAGAACGGAGGAAGGGAGGGAAGGAAGGAAGAAAGGAAGGGAGGGAGGAAGAAAGGAAGGGAGGAAGGAAGGAGGGAATAAAGAAAGGAAGGGAGGGAGGAAGAAAGGAAGGGAGGAAGGAAGGGAATAAAAGGAAGGGAAGGAGGAAGAAAGGAAGGGAGGAAGGAAGGAGGGAATAAAGAAAGGAAGGGAGGGAGGAAGGAAGGAGGGAATAAAGAAAGGAAGGGAGGGAGGAAGAAAGGAAGGGAGGGAGGAAGAAAGGAAGGGAGGGAGGAAGGAAGGAGGGAGTAAAGGAAGGAAGGGAGGGAGGAAGAAAGGAAGGGAGGAAGGAAGTAGGGAATAAAGAAAGGAAGGGAGGGAGGAAGAAAGGAAGGGAGGAAGGAAGGAGGGAATAGAGAAAGGAAGGGAGGGAGGAAGAAAGGAAGGGAAGAAGGAAGGAGGGAATAAAGAAGGGAGGGAGGAATAAAGGAAGAGAGGGAGGAAGAAAGGAAGGGAGGGAAGAAGAAAGGAAAGGAGGAAGGAAGGAGGGAATAAAGGAAGGAAGGGAGGGAGGAAGAAAGGAAGGGAGGAAGGAAGGAGGGAATAAAGGAAGGAAGGGAGGGAGGAAGAAAGGAAAGGAGGAAGGAAGGAGGGAATAAAGAAAGGAAGGGAGGAAGGAAGGAGGGAATAAAGGAAGGAAGGGAGGAAGGAAGGAAGGGAGGAAGGAAGGAAGGAGGGAAATAGGAAAAGGAGGGAAGAAAGGAAGAAAGAAAGGGGAGAAGACAAAATAAAGTAGGGTAAAATACTGTTATTAAAATATCAAAATAATTATTAAGAAGAAAAATTTCTATTAAAAAAAAAAAAAAGGTCGGTCTAACCCCAGGACAAATGGTGAAAACAAAGCTACACAGACACAGTCTCACACAGCAGCACCCAAATACACACTCACACAAAGAAAAAAGGGGAAAATAATAGTATATCTTGCTCCCAAAGTCCACTTCCTCAACCTGGGATATTTCGCTGTCTATTCAGGTTTTCCACAGATGCAGGGCACTTCAAGCTGACTGTGGAGCTTTAACCTGCTGTTTCTGAGGCTGCTGGGAGGGACCACCCCCTCTCTTTGTTCGCACAGCTCCTGGGGCTCAGCCCTTGACCTGGCCCCGCCTCTGTGCGCAGGTCGTCCGAGGGCGTCTGCCCTTCGCTCAGAGAGGGCGGGGTCAAAGGAGCAGCGTTAACGGAGCAGTTGATTCGGGGGCTCTGGCTCACTCAGGCGGTGGGTGGGGGGGCACGGATGTGGGGCGAGTCCGCGGCGGCAGAGGCCGGCGTGACGCTGCACCGGCCCGAGGCACGCCGCGCGTTTTCCCGGGGAAGCTGTCCCAGGATCCCGGGACCCGGGCGCTGGCGGGCTGCACAGGCTCCCGGGAGGGGCGGTGTGGAGAGTGACCTGCGCTCGCACACAGGCCTCTTGGTGGCGGCAGCAGCAACCGTAGCGCCCCACACCCGTCTCTGTTGTCCGCGCCGACAGCCGCAGCTCGCGCCCGTTTCTGGGGCTCCTTTATGTGGTGCCCTTAATTCCCTTTCCTCGCGCCCCAGGAAGCGAAGAGGCAAGAAAAAGTCTCTTGTCTCTTCGGCAGCTCCGCGCCCGTTTCTGGAGCTCCTTTAAGCGGCGCGCTTAAACCCCTCTCCTCGCGCAGCAGGAGGTAAAGAGGGAAGAAAAGGTCTTTTGCCTCTTCGGCAGCTCCAGACTTCTCCCGAACTCCCTCCCGGCCCGCCGTGGTGCGCTAACCCCTTCAGGCTGTTTTCACTCTGCCAACACCAGACCTTTCCCTGGGATCCGCCCGAGGCTCAGTTCCCAGCCCCGCCCGCCGCGGCGGATGAGCAGACAAGCCTCTCGGGCTGGTGAGTGCTGATCGGCACCGATCCTCCGTGCGGGAATCTCTCCGCTTTGCCCTCCGCACCCTGTTGGCTGTGGTCTCCTCCGCGGCTCTGAAGCTTCCCACTCCGCCACCCGCAGTCTCTTCCCGCGAAGGGGCTTCTAGTGTGCGGGAACCTTTCCTCCCTCTCGGCTCCCTCCCACTGGTGCAGGTCCCGTCCCTATTCTTTTGTCTCTGTTTATTCTTTTTTCTTTTGCCTTAACAAGGTACGTGGGGGGGTTTCTTGCCTGAGGTCTGAGGTCTGAGGTCTTCTGCCAGCGTTCGGTGGGTGTTCTATAGGAGAAGTTCCACGTGTAGATGTATTTCTGATGTATCTGTGTGGAGGAAGAGTGATCCCCGCGTCTTACTCTTCCGCCATCTTCTCGCTCCCCCTGTTTTCTTTTTTTAAAATTCTGTTCTGTGGTAATGATTTTCACCATTCTATCTTCCAGTTCAGTTATCCATTCTTCTGCCTCATTTTCTGCTATCAATTCCTTTTGGTGTATTTTTCATTTCAAGTATTGTACTGTTCAACTCTGTTCTTGTACTGTTCAAGTCTGTTCTTTATATCTTCTGTCTCTTTGTTAAACGTTTCTTGTATCTTCTCAGTCTGTGCTTCCATTCTTTTTCTGAGACCTTGTATTATCTTTACTATCATTACCCTCAATTATTTTCCGGGTAGATTGACTATCTCCACTTCACTTAGTTGTTATCCTGGGGTTTTTATCTTGTTCTTTTTTCTGGATTATAGTCCTCTGATGTCTCATTTTGACCAACTTTCTTTGCTTGCGTTTTCTGTTCCTTAGGCTGTAAGATCGTAGTTTCTGGTATTTCTGGTGTCTGCCTCCTGGTGGATGAGTTTGCTATAAGAAGATCATGCATGCTTCTTGGTGGGATGGACTGTTGCCTGCCCACTTGTGGGTAGAGCTTTGTCTTATTTCTCTGGTGGGCATGGCTGTGTCCAGGGGTGTGATTAGAGGATGCTATGGGCTCAGGAAGACTTTAAGCAGCCTGTCTGCTTATGGGTGGGACTTGTTCCTGCCTTGTTGGTTGTTTGGCTTGAGGAGTCACAATGCTGTAGCCTACAGGCTTTTGGTGTGGCCAGGTCTTGGTGCTGATGACCTAAGAAGTATGTGTGCCTCCTTGAGATTTTATGTAGCTGAACACTCCTTGAAATCTCCACCAGCAGTGTCTATGTCTGCAGGAAGAGCCACAGCCACAAGCTGCCTCCCCAGGAGACCCCCTAAGACCAGAAGTTAGGTTCGGCCCTGGCTCCTATGAAGTCACTGCCTTTTCCCTGGGTCCCAGTATGCATGAAACTTTGTGTGCACCCTTCAAGAGTGGAGTCTCCACTTCCCACTGTCCTGTGGAGTGCCTGTGATCAAGCCCCACTGGCCTTCAAAACCAAATGCTCTGGGGGCCCTTCCTCCCTATGCCAGACCCCCAGACTGTAGAGTCTTATGTGGGGCTCTGAACTCTCAGTCCTATGGGAGAAACTCTGTGATATATTTATTTTGCCATTTGTGGCTCACCCACCTGGAGTGTATGGGATTTGATTGTACTGTGAATGCACCTGTCCTACCATCTTGCTGTGGCTTCTTCTTTGTCTTTGGATGTATAATATATTTTTTGGTAGGTTCCAGTATTTTTGTTCCCCAGTTAGTTATGATTTTGATGTTTTCTTGAGAAGTTGGTAGCTCAAGTCTTTCTACCCTGACATCTTGTCTATTTTTGGCAAAAATAAATTCCTCTACCTTTTTGCAAGACTGGTTTGGTGGTGAAGAACTCCCTTAGCTTTTACTTATCTGGAAAATTTTTAAATTTCTTTTGAATGATAATTTTTCTGGTTAGAGAATTTTTGGTTGGGTGATTTTTCCTTTCAGCACTTTGAATATGTCATGCCACTTCCTTCTGGCCTGCATAGTTTATTTTTAAAAATCTGCTCATAGCCATATGGGTTTTCTCTTTTCTATTACAAGTTGTTATTCTCTTAATGCTTTAAAGATTTTTTTAACTTTTACCATTTTAATTGTAATGTGTCTTGATGTGGATTACTTTGGTCTCATCTTATTTTGGACTCTCTGGGCTTCCTGGATATGGATGGCCATTTCCTTCCCCAAATTTGGAAATTTTCAGCAATTATATTTTCTTGCTCTTTCTCTCTCCCTTTTCTGTCTGGAAACTCTATAGTGCAAGTGTTATTTTGTTTGATATTGTCCTAGAGGTCCCTTATTGTATCTTCACATTTTAAATTAATTTTCTTTTTGTTACTCTGTTTTGGTGAGTTCCAATGCTTTTTCTTCTAGTTCTCTGATCTATTCTACTGCTTCATTCAATCTGCTGTTGAAACCTTCTAGTAAACTTTTCATTTCAGTTATTGTGTTCTTCTGCTCTGTAACTTCTGTTTGGAGCTTTCTTGTATTTCCTATTTCTTTGTTGAAGATCTCACTGTGTTCATTCACTCTTCTCCCAAGTTCACTGAGCATATTCATGAGTAACATTTTGAACTCTTTATCAGGCAAATTGCTGATCTCTGTTTCATTCATGTCTTTTTTGATGTTTTCTTGTTTTCTTTCATTTGGATTGTACTTCTCTGTCTCCTCATTTTGTCTCAATCTCTGAGTATGTTACTATGTATTAAGCAAATCACCTACCTCTACTAGTCTTGAAAAAGTGGCCTTGAACAGAATATATCCCATGGGGTCCAGAAGCACAAACTCTCCTGTCCACCAGAGGCAAGCACTCAAGGGACATGTTCTCTGTGGGTTGTGTACATCTACCTGATGTAGCTGGGATGCAGCTGAGGCCTCAGTGTCAGCAGTGGGTGGGACCATTGCCTAGTTTGTCTGTGGGTTGTCATTGTGGCATGGAGGTGGGCAGGGCTGCCAGTGGGGCATTTCCACCAGTGTTAGGATTAGAGGGAGAGCTCCAAAGTGGAGCCCACAAGCACCAGCTGCAGCAAGGTATAACAAGATAGCAAAAATGGTGCCTATAAATGATTTTCCTTAAGTTATAAATAAACCTAAAAAGTATATAATGAGCAAATATACATACATATACTATTGAAACTTATTTCCTACATTATGTCATGGTAGCTATCCCAAATATCTTCAAAAATAATAAGCCCATTAATGGTAATACATTATTCTGTTTGCTAATATCCATATGCTTTACCAAATTAGTTATCAACCTCACCACCCTACCCTTTGTATTATTACAATCTTTTTTTTTTTTAACATTGAAAATTTATCTTTATTTTCAATAACAGACCAAGGCCCTCAGGTTAGAATTAATATGCATGTATATACCCCCCAAAATATAAATAACATATTAGATTCTATCTTTTTTGGAACTCAGAAAGACAAATGTTCCAAGGAGCAACTTTGTAAGAACATATCTAATTCAGAAAACTTAAATCTCATGTCATCTTTTACCTTGCCCATTTAAAGCAATTTGTATATGACCTCTAACTGGTCATAGAAGCTGCTCATGTTTTCTTTTTTTTTAAGTTATTATTCTGATTAAAAAAACACACATTAAATTTACCATTTAATCATTTTTAAGTGTCCAGTACAGCAGTGTTAACTATATTCACATTGTTGTGAAGCAAATCTCCAGAACTTTGATTTCAATCTTTTTAAACTTATGATTTGTATTGTTGCCTGTCTTTTGACTAATTCTGGAGAATGCTCTATATACATTTGAGAAAAAAGTGCATTCTGTTGTTGTTTGGTGGAATATTTTGTACATGTCTGTGAGGTACAATTGGTCTATAGCATTGTTCATGTCCTAGCAAAGAGAATTTTTATATTTCATTTTAACCAAAACAAATATTTCACATCTATTACTTTTCTACATAATTTTATTATATTTATATGTGCCTGAATTTTTTTTATCATTCTTTCATTATCTTTAAGAAATAGAAATTAATTTTTAAAAATAAGAGCAAGTTCAAAAAATTCTTCAGAATAGAAAGCAATATAAATATACTATAAATTATAATAATGATTACATATAAGCTATATTTTCAGAAGTAAATTCCATTAATTAAACAAATGAGAACTTTTATATCACTTTTTTGTACTTGTGGATACATCCCATTAATTGTTAGAAGTATTTGTTACCTTTTACCATAATATTGCTGCATAACAAACCAACAGCATACAAAAATAATCATTTATCTTTGCTCACAAGTCCATGAGTTTGCACATATCCAAAAAAAATTGAAATTAAATAAAATTCATTTAAAGTTAAACATGATCACACTCCAAGGCTATATATATATATATTTTTTTTTGGTGTGAGGTGTTAACTAAATTACAGGTGAATCAGATATGTAATCCAGCCTGATAAGAAATTATTATTAGTCTTTTTTTTTTAAAGAAGAGTGTGCAAGTGACAGACATGACAATTGGTACATAGATTACAAAAGGATATATTCTTAAAAAGCAGAACTGTTAAGATGGCTAATGAATTGTTAGTTGTATATCTTTTATTGCATCATATTTATTTGTATTTTCTTAAAGATGTTAGGTTCAACTGTATTTTTCTAAATGGTATGTAAAAACGATAGTACTTAGGTCAAACAGTTGCAAGGATGTCACTAATTACATGAAGAATTTGTGTTCCATCACTTCAGTTAATATCCTTATGTATGAGATTTGTCTTTGCTGCTTAAACTTACTGGACTTATCCACCAGTTTCACCTCTATTTCAAAATCGCTTCTTAAAACTATTGTTCTCATACCTCATAAAATCAGTGATAGAATCAAGAGACAGAGAAATTGTATTGTAAACTGGAAAGTACTAAAGCAAATTAAATATCTCTATTACTATCTAAGAAAAAGGATTGTTCCCCTTCAGTGGTGATTATACTGAAACAAAATCTGTAATAGGAAAACATAATATATTTTAATTATTTTGAAGGAAATGAAATATTGTATCCTTATA
Organism: Kogia breviceps; assembly: GCF_026419965.1. Taxonomy (NCBI): domain Eukaryota; kingdom Metazoa; phylum Chordata; class Mammalia; order Artiodactyla; family Physeteridae; genus Kogia; species Kogia breviceps. The sequence continues at coordinate 54,619,954 of NC_081330.1, forward strand.
GTTTCAGAATTGATGCTTTAAGGTGGTGGTCAGTGTAACATTATAAAATTTGTTGACAAAGTAGAGAAATTTGTATTTTGCTTCTTTTTTGTTGAGGAAAAACATTTCTTTCCAAAATGAGAGGTGTGCATTGAAGGAAAAAAATTCAGTAAAAAGAAAAAGATACAATAAGAAACCAGGGATCACTGTTTCTAAATAAATAATTTTACAGTAATACTACTCTTAAGGGAATTCATCTACTCTACTGAGGACTCTCCAGTCATGAGCTATCAGAACTCTGCTTTTTTCATAGACTATTTGAAAATCCAAAGAGATGCACCCATTTCATTTTCAACCTTTTTTTCTATATTTTACCTTTGTTTCCTCATATTTTCTCCCCTTTGTTTCATTCATCTATTAATCAATTTTTATTCCTTTTGTTTCTTGTTGAAGTGTTGTGTAATTATGAATTCATAGAGACTCAAATAATCCAAAATACTGGCTCATTTTATGGGGCCAGTATGCCTTAATACCAAATTCAGACATACAGTGTAAAATAAGAAAACTACAGACCAATATATCTCATACACTTTGACACAAAAATCCTTGACAGAATATACCAAATAGAATCCAGCAATATAAAAAATATATGTATTCTACAATCATGTGCAGTTTATTTAAAGGAGGCAAAGCTTATTCAATATTTATTAATAAAATAACATAATCCAACTTATCAACAGGCCAAAAACACTAAAACTAACATCACATTAATGGTCAAAAACTCCATGTTCTCATTCTAAGATTGAGAACAAGGCAAAGATAGATGTTATCACCATTCATATTAAACATAGTACTGGAAGTTTAGCCTGTGGAAAAGGCAAGAAAAGAAAAGAAAAGGTATGCAGATTAGAAAGGAAGAAATAAAACTCTCTGTTTGAAAATGGCATGACTACTTATACAGAATATACTAGAGAATCTAAAAAAAAAAAAGAAAATCCTCCTAGCGCTAATAAGTGAGTTCAAAATTGTTGTGGGCAAGAATAACATTCCAAAATGAATAACATTTAAATACTAGCAATGAACACATGGAAACAAACTAAGAACACAATTCCAGTTAAAATGGCTCCTCAAATATTAAATACTTAATCATAAATCTATTAAAACATCTACAGAATCTGCATGATGAACAGTACAAAATGCTAATGAAAGATTTTTTTTTTTTAAAGCAACAAACGTATGAAAGAATGCTCAACATCATTAATCATTAGAGAAATGCAAATCAAAACTAAAATGAGATATCATCTCACACCGGTCAGAATGGCCATCATCAAAAAATCTAGAAACAATAAATGGGGAGAGGGTGTGGAGAAAAGGGAACACTCTTGCAATGCTCGTGGGAATGTAAATTGATACAGCCACTATGGAGAGCAGTATGGAGGTTCCTTAAAAAACTAAAAATAGAACTACCACACAACCCCACAATCCCACTACTGGGCATATACCCTGAGAAAACCATAATTCAAAAAGAGTCATGTACCAAAATGTTCATTGCAGCTCTATTTACAATAGCCAGGACATGGAAGCAACCTAAGTGTCCATCAACAGATGAATGGATAAAGAAGATGTGGCACATATATACAATGGAATATTACTCAGCCATAAAAAGAAATGAAATGGAGTTATTTGTAATGAGGTGGATAGACATGGAGTCTGTCATATAGAGTGAAGTAAGTCAGAAGGAGAAAAACAAATACCATATGCTAACACATGTAAATGGAATCTAAGGAAAAAAAATGTTATGAAGAGACTAGGGTTAGGATGGAAATAAAACACAGACCTACTAGAGCATGGCCTCGAGGATATGGGGAGGGGAAAGGGTAAGCTGTGACGAAGTGAGAGAGTGGCATGGACATATATACACTACCAAATGTAAAATAGATAGCTAGTGGGAAGCAGCCTCATAGCACAGGGAGATCAGCTCTGTGCTTTGTGCCCACCTAGAGGGGTGGGATAGGGAGGGTGGGAGGGAGGGTGGTACAAGAGAGAAGAGATATGGGAACATATGTATATGTATAACTGATTCACTTTGTTGTAAAGCAGAAATTAACACACCATTGTAAAACAGTTATACTCCAATAAAGATGTTTAAAAAAAGCTAAGTAAACTGAGAGATATCTAAGTGCATAGATCAGATGATTCAACATAGTGAAGGTATCAATTCTCCACACATAGATCTACAGGTTTAATAAAATTCCTAACAAAATCTCAGCAAGACTTTTATAGCTATACAGACAAATATAGAGAAGTTGATTTTTAAATGTATGTGTAAAAGCAGAGAAACAGAATAGATAAAATTGTTTTTTTTTTCTTAATGTAGAAGAAAGTTCAAACAACTGTAATACCTGTCATTAAGATGACATTAATACAGACTGTGTTGACAAAGAAATAGACACTTAGATCGATAGAATAGAATAATGTGTCTACTAATAGACTCACAAGCACTGCCCATGATATCTGGCAAAGGCACAAAGGTTATTCAGTGGAGGAGGGATGGTCTTTTAATTAATGGTGTTGGAAAAATTGGACATTGATATGCAAAATAATGAACATTGACTTGAGTGTCACATACTATGCAAAGATAAACTCAAAATGGGTCATAAATCTAAATATGAAATGTAAAGTTTAATACTTTTAGAAGAAATCATACATGAAATTCTCTGAGACCTATGATTAGGCAAAGATTTTTTAGACATGATACCAAAGGTATGAACCATAAAAGAGATATATGATCAATTGCACATCACAAAAATTTAAATTTTTGCTGTAAGAAATATCTTGACAATAGAATGAAAAATCAAGCTTCCAGAGTGGGAGAAAATGTTTGCACAACACATATCTGACAAAGACTTAAATCTAGAATATATGGATAACTCTCAAAACTTAATAGTTAAAAACAAAACAAAGCTCTCCAACTCAAAAATGGGTAAAATACATAAACAGATATTTTACCCAAGCAATTTTAGCAGCTGGCAAACTAAGTACATGAAAAGATGTTTAATATTATTAACCATGAGAGAAATACAAATTAAAATCACAATAAGATATCAATGCACATCTATCAGAATATCTAAAATTAAAAAGCAGTGACAACACCAAATGCATATGAGGGTGCAGAGAAACTGGATAATTTATACATTGCTGGTGGGAATGTATAATGGTGTGCATACTGTGTTTGAAATCCATTTGATAGTTACTTTTAAAACTAAGCATGCAACTACCATATGACCCAGAAATCATACTCTATGGCATTTATCACAGAGAAATTAAAACTTCCATTTACACAAAACCCATGCATGAATATTTATAGCAGCTTTGTTCATAATAGCCCAAACCTGAAAACAATCTATATGTCCTTTAATGGGTGAATGTTTAAACTAATTATGGTACATACATACCATGAAATACTACTTAGCAATAAAAAGAAATGAGTTGTTGAACACACAACCTGAATGAATCTCAAGGGAATTACGATGAGTGAAAAAGCCAATTCCAAACGTTTACATACTGTATGATTCCATTAATATAACATTCTTGAAATGAACAACTTATATAGAGAGAAGACAAATTTTTCATTGTCAGACTTTGGAAAGAGGAAAAGAAAGGAGGTGGCTGTGGTTATAAAAGAGAAGTAAGTGAGATCCTCGAGGTGTTGGAGCTGTTCTATATCTTGACTGTGATTATGGTCACAAAAATCTACACATTTGACAAAACTACATAGAACTAAATACACACACACACACACACAAATGAATGAATGTAAAACTAGTGACATCTGAATAAGTTTGGTGGATTTTACCAATGCCAGTCTCCTGATTTTGATGATTTATTCAAAATGTTACCATTGAGTGAAACTGAAGGTTATGTAGAAACTCTGCTCTATATTTAAAACTTTCTGTGAATCTATAATTATTTTAAAACAAATAGTTAAGAAATAAATAAGGGTCTTTAAAAATCATAACTACAATACCATTATCATATCTAGTACTTCCATACTTTCATCAAATATCCAGTCAGTATTCAAATTTCTATTTCTCCCCAAAATGTTTCCCTCTCTTTCTCACCACACACACACACACACACACACACACACACACACAATTCAGTGTATATTTTTTTCATGATGAAAATTATGTAGATACAATGCAGTTGGTTTTATGTCTCTTATGACTTTTTTAATCCATTGGTTCTCTATTAATATTTTTGCCATTATACTTTATTTGCTAAAAAATACATATCATGTATGTATAGAATTTCCCATGGTGTGAATTTTGTCGATTGCATCCCTGTGGGGTTGTTTAATATGTTCCTCTGTCCTCTATAGTTCCTATAAATTGGTAGTTGGATCCAGAGGCTTAATAAGACTTAGATTATTTTTGGGGGTAGAAGAGTGGCAAGAATACACTATAGATTGTGTTGATATCAGGAGGCATTGCTGTCTGGGTGGTTGTCTTTCTTTCTGTGATATTAGTACACATCAGCCAATGCCTAAGTCCATTAATACACTCGAAAATAAACAGAATTTGATGTCAAGACTTGCAATTAACAACTGTGCATTCTGAAACTATGTTTGCATATATAAACTCAGTATTCATGACAGAATGCATCCATTGCATGCCCAGTTAACTTCCAGATAATTACATGATTACCATAACTGTGTACCTAATTACAATTACCTAATTATCTATAATAGGCTGTTTTAATATGAAAAAATGTGAATGGAAAATTAGAGGTCAATTCCTAAAAAGCTAAAACAGTTTGTAATCATAATTAGCAATTAATAAACACACAGAAGTGCTCAGAATCTTGCTATGTTTTCCTAAGACCTTATTTCATTGGTGGGATATTTTACATCTAATATGTGCGTAAAAATGGAAACAAAATTTAGGGCTATGTTTATTAAACTATTACACCAATGATCAGTGACTAATCATTGAATTGAAAAAGGCTTTTTCTGTTTGTTCCTCAGGATGACACTCACATTGGAGAAGGATGATGTATAAAATTTCATTTAGAGACATGTTTGTTCTTAGTTGTGCTATTATTTTTCTCCTATTATTCATAAATAAAAATAAATTTGAGTTGTATTAAAATTATTTGAAATTGGTTGATGGATGAAATTACCAATATCTTGACTGACAAAAGACAGACACTTTTGAACCAGAGTTTTGGTTAATGTCCTGTAGCATGGTAGAAGAATAAAATAGTGTCCTTATTTGTATCCACTTAAACTCAAGGGAATGAGAACAATGCAGTGAAAATTCATAGGAAAAATAATTTAGTGATTCAATTTTTACATATTTCAAGCTACCTAGGATATCAGGAGAAAATCTTCATAGTCTGATGAATTCTTCAGTTTTGTCCTCTGCTAGACTCCTATTCACCCTTTTCCATTTTAGCAAACTTGAGCTCTTTGTTTCACCATGAAGTACTCATACCCTTTCCTACCTTCACTGCCTTTTCACTTGGAAATTCCTAGGATTGCAATGCCCCACATATTACCTCTTCGAGAAAAACAATCATTCTGTCTTCAAAATCCAAACCGTCAATAAAATACTTCTTTCCACGCCTTCCCCATCCCAGTTAATCACTTTTTTTTCTATTCTTGAACATATCTGAATTATCATATGAATCATAGTGTACTGTATTCATTTTTTACTTGACTTTTTCCCTTCAAGAGATCCTTGAGGGCAGTAAATCTTTTTCAATCATGTGTGTATCCAGTTTATAATATAGTGCCTGGCACATGAAGAAACTTAGTGGGATCTTGTTTAGTTGCTCTGAAGCTGAACTTACTAGACATGGTAACAAAGTAGATCATATTGAAGATATTAATGGGTAGAATATGAAACTTAAGAAAATAATTTTATATATGGCTTTGAAATTCAACATGATAGCAAAACAGATAAAGGTAAATGATCATAAATTATTTCACTATAATCTTTTTTTAAATAAACTTATTTTATTTATTTATTTTTGGCTGCATTGGTTCTTCATTGCTGTGTGGGGGTTTTCTCTAGTTGCAGCAAGTGGGGGTTACTCTTCATTGCGTTGAATGGGCTTCTCATTGAAGCAGCTTCTCATGTTGCCTAGAGAGCACAGGCTGTATGTACGTGAGCTTCAGTAGTTGTGGCACGTGGGCTCAGTAGTTGTGGCTCGTGGGCTCTAGAGCACAGGCTCAGTAGTTGTGGTGCACAGGTTTAGTTGCTCTGCGGCATGTGGGGTCTTCCCATACCAGGGCTCAAACCCATGTCCCCTACATTGGCAGGTGGATTCTTAACTACTGTGCCACCAGGGAAGCTGCTTCATTATAATCTTGAACAGAGGAAACTTTTGTAGAAAGTTTTACTCTCTAGAAAATGTAGTGTTTCCTTTTATAACTTAATAATAAACAGATGCCTGCTTTTCACACATAGCTCCCTTTTACTTATTCAACATTAAGTAGAATTTGAGGATTCTAATAATCTTTCAAAACAAACACAGCACTGACATTAAATTGACAGTTCTGTTAGATCTGTTATATCTGACTGTTGCTGGGGATCCAATTTTGACTAATCTAAATAAAATAGTTCAAATTAATTTCAAATTTGTGCTGTTGTGTATTAGAGATGGACACAAATATGGCACTATACTTAGATAAATGATATCTTAAACCATGAATTTTAAATGTATAATTCTCTTCTTATATAAACCCAAAGTAAATTATCCATTCTCCTTTGGGAAATAAATATTAAGGAAGATCCCTAACTTTAAAACATATATAACAAACATTCCCTTTTAAATACAAACTAGAAAAAGCTGTTAGAGATCAGTGAGAATAGTCAAAGAGGTAATCTCAAGGCTAATCACCTTCCTATCTCAGACAATTCCCATCTCAACCACTTTTTTCATGATTATAAAATGAATGCTAAATATCTTCAATGAGTTTGCATTCAACTGTGTGGATAGTTGTGTAACTTTGGCCTAATTAACAGTTCATCATACTTCATAAGAGTTATGACATTGCAAATGTAGCTCTAAATCAATTAGCAGTGTTTCTTTTTTCCAGGTTACACAGTCACTGAAATGTTACTTCTCAACTACTATCATTTTTCTTTTCTTATTTTCAAATTGCTTTGTAAATCCCTACTTTTCTTTTTTCCAGAAAAATGTGTGTTTAAAGGATCAATGATAATTACTAATGGAAACAGTCTTAGAAAAATTTCACAATTTAGATTAAATGTAATGAGCATGAATTTAGTATTTTCATGTAGTAAAAAGAAATAATTGATACTAATAATAGGAGGAAAAGAAGTATATAATAAATAGAATGGTATACTTAGATATTAATCACTAATAATTCTAGTTTCTGTTTATATAGCTGTATAAAAAGAACCACAACTCATTCCAATTATTGTGTTAGTGAAATTTAATACCTTATGACTGTCACAGAGCCCATGGAATGAATGAAACTGAATAGCCTTATACACCAGGTTTTAGAAGCTCACACTGAAGTCTGTTCAACACTGTAGTCAATAAAGCAATCAACTTTACTATTTAATATGATATTTTATTTTATTATTTGATCTGATACCAGAATTTGAAAAAATATTTTTAATAGCTTAACTTTTTTGAAAAACTCTTCAGCCAAGAGATAGCACCAATATATTTTAATGATGAGGTAATTCTTAGATCAAAAAAAAAAAAGAAAAAGCCCAATTGTTTTCTATTTCCAAGAGTAACATGTTGTGAAAACTCAAGTGACTGATTTGTTACTATCATCACATGTAAATAGAATAAAATTCTATTTGGAAGCGAATAGCAGCATGGTACTAATTTATTTATAGTGGTTATTGAAAGCGCATCTGAGGAGGGGATACTTAATTGAGACTTGAATGATGGGAAGGAAGCAGCAAAGCAAAAATATGGGGTAAAGTTTTTCCAGGAAGACTTGGTACTAAATGTCTTGATATGAGATACAGCTTGGAGTATTTAAGGAGAAGAAAAAGGCCAGTGAGGCTGAATACAATGACTGGTGGCAAGAATGGAAAGAGGTGAAGCAGGGGAACTATTCAGGGGCCTCATAGGTTATGATAAACTGGTTAATATTTTGGATATTGTGGGGAGCCACTGGAGTTTAAGGGTCTGATACAATTTCATTTACCCTTGAGAATGTTTATTGCACTTGTTGTGTGGAATAGGTTATGACTAGAGTAAAGGCAGAGAGACAAGATGCATTTGTTTTAGTAATCCAGAGAAGAAATGGTGGTTTGAATTAGGTAGTAGCAATGCTTGTCTGTTCCTACTCTCTCATTTTTGGAAAAATATGTTGTTTAAAAAATATGTAATAGAAAGATACTCCATTTTTTCCCCTTCCTTATTCACAGAAATCCTTTATTAGAAGAACAAATTCTTATAATTCCTACTATTCAGTGATTCATGCTTTTATTTTCATTATTAGATGGAAAAATGGCACTTTCTGAATTGTAGCAATTGCAATAAAACATGGATGAATTGATAGAGGCTTTTGTTGTTGTTGTTGTTTTGCAGTACGTGGGCCTCTCACTGTTGTGGCCTCTGCCATTGTGGAGCACAGGCTCTGGACGCGCATGCTCAGCGGCCATGGCTCACAGGTCCAGCCGCCCCGCGGCATGTGGGATCTTCCCGGACCAGGGCACGAACCCGTGTCCCCTGCATCGGCAGGTGGACTCTCAACCACTGCGCCACCAGGGAAGCCCCTAGGCTATTTTTTTTTGAAATGAATGGACAGAGTACAAAGTCGGAGCAGAAACACACACACACACACACACACACACACAAACACCAAAACAATGGAAGCAGACTAAGGGGCTAGTGTGAGTAGACTGAGGTAATTAAAAGAGACTAAAGAGCAACATTTTGAATTGCAGCTTATTTGAATAATGAAACAATTATAAAACGTGAATAGCATTGAGGAGACTTCTAGTAATGGCTGAATGAAGCAATATCAATTAAACATAAAAGTAAAATTAAAAGAAAAACCACAGAAATAGTTCAAAGGGAAGCATAATTCATAAAACAGAGATGGGAGAGTAAATTATTAAGAATGACATTGACAAGTACTATATTATGCACCTTTGTCGTGCTATAAAATATTCACCTTGTTAACCCAATTTAATGAAATAACAGAAATGATTTTAATATCAACTCACCTTCTTGCTTACAACAGGAAAAATATCTTTCTATTAAAATGTTCTTAATGAGAAAAAAATAAGAGCAATTAGGCAAGAATTGGGGTTACTCAAATCCTAATTAATGGAATAGTGATGTCTTAATAATCATTGTGGTAGTAATAAAGTTACTTTAGCTCAAAAGGAAAAATGACTCACTATTTTAACTTTCTGGCATTCAACTTTACGGTTTATTTTAAGTGAAAGACTAACTGAACTAACATGCAATTTTTTGCAAATGGAAACTGATTCAAAATCTATTACAAAGATGTAAGAAGAAACAACGTGACCTACTATTTATATTTACCAGGTTAAAAGTATAAATACAAAATTTACGTTATTATTTTTAAACTCTGGTTCTTAATTTCTTTGCCTATTTCCTTTAAATGCCCACCAATTTAACTGATTTTACACAATTTACAACATATGTCAGATACTCTATGGGCAGCCATTTGTGTATTAATGAATAGTGAAATATAGAAATGCTGTATAAAATAAAAAGAGAAGGTAAGAATCTCTCTTAATGCTACCTACCCATGAAAATGAAGTAAGAATTGAAACAGTTAATTGGTTACTCTGTCAAAATAATTGAGAATGCTGGCTACTATACAATTAAATATCAGTTGTTCACTTGCTCATGGATAACAACTATAAAAACTAGGATAAAGATATTCATGAACAATTAGAATTAAACAAAATCATTAATGGGAAGCCTTTTTTCAGATATTTTTGTTTGTCATTCAAGATGCTTTACAATATATACTCAAACCCCACTATCCATTTTTGAAAGCAACAATAGAAAAATCTCTCTGTTTCATACAGCTTCTTAGTCTGTTCATTGCTCCTCTAAAAGGTCACCTCTTCATTCTCAATATACTACTTTTATTATTGTTTTTGATGTTGGAAGATTATATGTTATACATGTCCACCATTTGTCAAAAAGTAATTATATTAGGCGATGCCTTCAATTATTGTCTGATATGCCCAAATCTCCATCTTATGGAAGTCTCACCATTTCAAGTCCCTGTTGCCTAGGAAGTAATTTCACAACACATGACTCTGTTTCTCTCAGCAGCAGCTAACTGTATCCAAGGATGTATCATCTATGGGTTGTCCAGCAAGCAATGACATATCTTGGCTCAAAGAGTTGCTTCCATATAGATATAATATTTATAAATGAACAAATACTTTCTCAGGATTAGAAGTACAAACATTGTTGGCATTCTGGAGTGGGGCTGAAAGAAGCAAACATACATAATTTCAGTAGTAATGATTTACCATGCACTAAATCTACCATGAAAAAAATTTAGCAACATGAATAATCTCATTTAATCCTCACATCTCCACAAGGTAGTTATTACCATCCTCATTTTTAAGATGCAAAAAAAAATACTCTGAATTTTTAAATAATTTGTCTAAAATTAAACTCCTAATGAGTGATGGAGCTTAGAGCTAGCTCTAAGCAATTTTGATCCTGAACCTTTATTTGAAACAACATTCCTGTTTTAGAGGTCTTTTAAAAAGCCTTAGGACCAGATGATCTTCCTTGAATTCTTGGATATACATGAGATTCTGTAAATATTTTTGCTCTACCAGCACTTCACAATAAGTTTCTCTTTATCTAAACCAGTGTATGTCTTTTTCTTGCAATTAAATAAGAATCTCTTTTGAAAAGTGACTGTGTGGATGTATGTTAAATTGAATTAAAAGCAGTTTTCCTAGTTTTAGAATTCAAGCATCCAGGTCATAAAATCCTCAAGTTCTTGTTTGTTACCTTTTCTTTTACCTTCTGAGTGGACTAGCCTTAGGATTGACAAAATAGTGTATTTTTCATGTGCACATAAGAATAGAGAGCTCAAAATTTCAATATTGTAAAAATTTTATTCAGTTCAATAAGAAAGAAAATAAACAACAAAGCAACAAAATATACACAGATAACCAGATATTTGAAAAAGTAGAAGAAATCAGCCATATGATAAAGAGAAAGCATAAGAAAAAAATAAATCTTTTTAGTCATTTGTGACAAAAGAAATGGGTAAAATTAGTTTTGATTTGGTGTTTTTCTGACAATATTAAATGGTTGTGTTTATTCTGAAAATTTTATCCCTGGAAGCTGTTTTAGATCCAAATACAATTTCAGAGGAACACCTAATGTTTAATAGAAATAAGCAGTCATGAGACTAATTCTATCTTTTAATTAAACCAGGTTCATATGTTAGGCAGTTACTAGTTTGCAACAATTATTATTATTTCAATTCATTGTACTGAAAAAAAATCAAGTTGGTAGGTTTATAATAACTGCTAATGTGATTATAAACACTAGCCTAAAAAAGATGTTGCAGGAGTATGTGAAAGAAAAAGAAAACGTCCAAATTTCTAAAGTTTTGAATGTTAATTAAACATCATAATGACCCTAATTTAACACCTGGCTAAACCAATCATTACCAAGTCTGACAAAATCTGGCCACAAGTGCCTATATCACTACTCCATTTCCCACAGTGATTGATTTTTCTATATATTTTCAAAAAAAATTATCATGTGGGTTTGAGAAGTATAAGTTGGGATATAAAGGAAAAAACATCAGTAAACATATTTGCAACAGCACTTATGGACAGAGAGATCCCTTCACTGCTGTTAATCATGATAAAACATGAGCATGAATTTTAACAAGCCAAAGGAGCTATGTGAAGTACGTTAGCAGTAGCAAAAATGAAAGAAAAAGAACCTGTCACATAACTTAAGTGGAGATATCTCCAAAAAATCAGCATTACATCTTGATAAAGTATTCAATATAGTGCCACATGATTAAATTTCCATGTAAAAAATAATATGCACATGTTGCAATATATACCTATAGAGTTTTTATATACAAGCTTCTATATTTGAATAGAAATATATTGACCAAGTTTGCAGGCTATAGTCAATATTTAAATACTCTTCTTTTGATTATATATAAATAACAAGTAGAAATATTGCCAGGTGATAATGAATGTTAACAGAGGATAGTATCTTGGTATCATGACACTGGGTCACATGTTGGACTTAAGAAAATTAGCAGATCTAGAATAAATCTAATGGATTTTTTTGGTTTTATCTTTTTTTTTTTTAGGAATAACTTTTCTTGAGGTAAAATGTTCAATTCCCTCTATAGACAAAGTAAAATGCAGAAAAAAGGTAATTATTTTAAAATTGAAACAAACAAAAATAGCTAGCTTTTTCTAAATAATCTGCTCATTGCAGACATGTGTAGTCTTTATTATGTGTTTGGCTGAGAGGAGTATATGGGGATTATGAAAAGAGATACTTCATTTAGATTTGTGATTACCTCAATCAATCGTTACTAAAGAAGATTTTTATCTGCTGGTTGGTTCAAAAGAGAACCAGAAATTTCGAGCTAACACATTTTTTATTTAATATGACTTGCTTTCTATTTAGACATATATTTAACTATAAAATAAAAAGCACACATGCAATGTCATAAGCCCAAATTTTAAATGTTTTGCATTATACTGTGCAAACTTTAATGAAAAGTAAAACTCTCTCTATATATTAATATGCACACACACTTATACAGCTTAGTAAGGTGGTTTTATTGCTCCTTACATAGATGTGTCAATTTACACATTTTCTTTTAAGTAAATTCTTTAGAGTAAGACACAAAATTTATTTGATTGGCTAAAGCATATCATTTAACTTTATGGGCTTCAAGTCTTCTAATGTATTGTTTTTCTATACCATATTACAGTTATTTCATTTATAATGAGATAGTTACAACATATTTTACTTTATTATGTTTTCCAAATTAATCACGTCAGAAATATACAATGTGAAATAGACAAATACTACTGTTGATCCTACTCTGCTGCTTTTTATAATGATTCTTTATTGGTAATTCCAGACCATTTTAACTTGTTATTTCTATACTCAGTGTCACAAAAGTTTAGTGCAATCTTCAAAGGTTATTTTAATATATAATTGTGTGTGTGTGTGTGTGTGTGTGTGATTCCAGCACAACTTTCAAACTATACAAAAATATGTCACAAAGGACTAAAGGATTCAAATTTTCATTTTGAGCAATAAAAATGTATCAAATTTATGGCATTAAAACATGTAAATAAAAAAATCTAGTAGAACCAGTTGCCAGAATACCTTATTTTCATTCCTGTTTAAGAGTGGTGCCACATGCATTATAATCCCTGCTTCTCTTATGTGTGAATAAAATTGCTACCATATAAGCTAACATTTCTTTTCACAGTAATTCACACCCACAGCCTGGATATCATGTACACTCCTAGGCACATGAGTGTTTTTGTCCTTAACCATTAATCTGCCAAGTAGCCTGACTCTAAATGTTGTAAATTGCAATTATTTATTTTCTTTAAACATCAATGGTCATTTATGTAGTGTACCTTATTTTTATAAATATTAAAATATTGATGAATAACTATTTATATTTATATATATATACATAAGTGCATATATAAACTGAATTTTAAAATTACATGCACATTTGAAAATAAGTTTAGATTTATGGAAAAGTTACTGTTATTAACATCTTTCATCTCCTTTATTTGTCAAAACTAAATCCATACTTTATTCAAATTTTATTAGTTTTTCCACTAATGTAATTTTTCTGTTCTAGATCTAGAATCCCATCCAAGATGCTATATACCAATTCGATGACATGTCTCCTTAGGCTTCTATAGATTGTGACATTTACTCTGACTCCCTTGCTGTTCTTGACCTTGGCAACTTTTAAGAATACTGATCAGGCTTGTAGAATGGTCCTCAATTGAAATTTAGCTGATGTCCTTTGAATGATTAGACTTAGTTTAAGGTTATTTAGGAGGAAGACCACTAAGATAAAGTGTCAATCTCATCACATCATGTCAGGATTACTTGCTATCAACATGACATATGAAGGAGATCAGACATATGCCACACCCAAATATGCCATTCTGGTATATTATTTTGAGCTGAAGGCAATTGAGAATAAGCAGGTACAAGATGAACTCTCTGCCCTCCCTCTATCTACATGAGGCCAAGATCATATATTCCCTTGTGAAGGTGTCCCTTCTCCTACTTCCAGAACCAGGAAGGGAATAATAACCTCATCACTGGAGATAAGATGGAACTGAGAAAGAGACTACACAAACTTTGTTAATAGCCTTCATCTACAATTAGTTTCCCATATATTTACCTTCCTGCAATTTTTCACAACTAAAAGTTCAAAGTTCCTATTCTTTAGATTGTTACAACTCTTTAAATTTATCCTCTTTATTCAAATATAAAACCCTCCACACTTCGTCATTTATTCGGGGATTTTTCTCTTCTTTCTAAGAAGCCTCCACCTCTCCTGTGCCATATAAAACTTCCAACAGCAAATAAATTCACATACATTTTCTCATGTTAATCTTTATTTTGTCAGTATAATTTACAGGGCCCCAGAGAACTTAAGATACAGGAAGGGCTTTTCCTCCCTTATCCATATCATTATTGATGTTAACCTTGGTAGGCTGAGATATTGTTATGCTGTTTCTTCAGTATAAAGTTATTATTTTCCCACTCTTTTTACACTGTACTCTTTTAATTTATTTATGTAAGTATAGATTATCAGATTTTTTTATACTTTGGATTAGTCTCCAATACTACTTTATTTTGTTTCTCAAATTGTTCCAGCTTTTTCATAATGCTATATTAATGGAATTACACAACATGTAACCACTTGGGTCTGGTTTATTTCATTTGGGAAAAAGCAATGCTATTGCTGGAATCAGTAGCTCATTCTTTTATATTTATTTATATTTATATTCCTTTTAAAGTTCAATCTGAGATTCCTTCTGAAAATTTCCAGCAAAGCCAATTTAAAAGTACCTATATGGCCAGTTACACTTAAGTAAAAATCAGGCCAAGTTTATTGAAACTGGACTTTTTTTGCATAAAAATCGCTCTTAATTTGACTATACTTGGTAGAGATAAGAGTGGTTTTGGAGAGAAAAATTATGTTTCAATAACATACCATTGTGAATATGAAGTTCAAATGCTGTTAATTGTCTTTGAGTTTTGTATTTACTGTCTAAGATTCACTTCCTTGTTACTATGTTACATTATTGTAAAGTTCAGTTGAATTATTAAAAGAACATTCTAAACTTGTAAGTTTATCACAGTAACCTGTTTTGGGATGAAGATCAGATGCCTCATGTCCTACAACCAGGAGATTATGCATACTGGAAAAAGCATCATTTAAAGGACTCTTCCAACCTGGATGGAAGGCCCCTTTTCAGGTATTCCTGCTCATTAGCAGCAAAACTGAAGGGAATTCACTCTTGGATTAATATTTTCCACTTTAGAAGGACCCCAGAAGTGGACTTGTACAAAGATAGGACTGCTGACCTCAAACTCCCCTTAAAACCATGCTCAGACAGGGGATAAATGACACCCACATGAGGATGGGAAGAAGACAACATCAGAAGTAGAGAGCTATCTGAAGAAGTTGAACCTGATGATCTGTTGGACTATATGAATATTTATAGTGTTTTCTTGATTTATTGGACTTTTACATATGAACCAAATGTTTTTTCCTATCATGGGTACAGTCCTATGCAGAATTTAAAAATTAATCCAATTGTTAAGTTTGTGGTCACTTACCTACACCCATACTTCTGGGTTTCTCCTGTCCAAGGCTCTGATCAGATGGCCCTTAGGAAATTTTTTCTAGAAAAAAAGTCTATAGTTCAGTTTGGGACACTACTGATATTACAAGATGGGATCCTCTCACTCAGCCACTCAATAATAATTGCTCTGACAATGACCATAAAAATGAATTTTCTTTAAAAGTTACTCAAACCCAGTCAGAGAAATGAGCTAAATTTCACTCAAAAATTATAACCTCCCACTTATTAGGAGGTCCCTTCCCTCAGTTATGGGATGGACTTATATGAGTAATACAAGGTTATGGTCATTTAAGTTTAAAGGCTTCCTTCCTTATGTTGGGAAAAATTAAATCATGCTAAGAATAATCTGCCTAATACACTAGGAAATGAGTTTGAGTGCCTTTAAACATTGTCAATATAGCATTACCCTTAAAGATAGTGATTGGTATGGAACAAACTGGGTCAGATGACCAGATATATACTGAACTGCACCTAATGAAAATTCTTGGTTTAAATTCTTACTTATAACTTTATTAATGTTACTAGCTATTATATATATTCTGCCTATTTTACAAGATTGTTGTTTCTTGTATTACCCATCTGTAACTGAGCCTCTGACAAAAATAATGACTAAATAACTTTAAATAGTGAACCAAATACATAGTTCTATATGAGAGGTTTTTTTTTTAATTGAAGTATAGCTGATTTACAATGTTGTGTTATTTACAGGTGTACAGCAAAGTGATTCATTTATGTATGTAGTATATATTATCTGTATAAATTCTTTTTCAGTTTCTTTTCCTATAAATGTTATTATGAAATATTGAGTATAGTTCCCAGTGTTATATGGTAGGTCTTGATGTTTGTCAATTTTATATATAGTAGAGTGTATATGTTAATCCCACCTTCCCAGTTTATCCTTTCCCCCCACTTTTCCCCTTTGGTAAACATAAGTTTGTTTTCTATGTCTGTGAGACTATTTCTATTTTGTATCATTTTTTATTTGTATTTGTATCTTTTTTTTAGATTCAACATATAAGTGATATCATATGATACTTGTCTTTCTCTGACTTACTTCACCTAGTATAATTATCCTCTAGGTCCATCCATGTTCCTGCAAATGGCATTATTGCATTCTTTTCTATGGCCAAGTAGTATTCCATTGTATATATATAAAACATCTTTATCCATTCATCTCTCAATGGACATTTAGTTGCTTCCATTTCTTGGCTATTATAAAAAGTGTTGCATTGAACATTGAAGTGCATATATCTTTTAAAATTATGGTTTTCTCTGGATATATGCCCAGGAATGGAATTGCTGGATCATATGGTAGCTTTAGTTTTAGTTGTTTTTTTTGTTTGTTTGTTTTTGCCTCTTGGTCCCTCTCCCACTACTTTTTTTTAAACATCCTTATTGGAGTATAATTGCTTTACAATGGTGTGTTAGTTTCTGCTTTACAACAAAGTGAATCAGTTATAGATATACATATGTTCCCATATATCTTCCCTCCTGCATCTCCCTCCCTCCCACCCTCCCTAACCCACTCCTCTAGGTGGTCACAAACCACCTAGCTGATCTCCCTGTGCCATGCAGCTGCTTCCCACTAGCTATCCACCCAACGTTTAGTAGTATATATATGTCCATGCCACTCTCTCACTTCGTCACAACTTACCCTTCCCCCTCCCCATATCCTCAAGGCCATGCTCTAGTAGGTCTGTGTCTTTATTCCCATTCTACCCATAGGCTCTTCATGGCATTTTTTTTTCTTAAATTCCATATATATGTGTTAACATATGGTATTTGTTTTTCTCCTTCTGACTTACTTCACTCTGTATGACAGACTCCAGGTCTATCCACCACATTACAAATAACTCAGTTTCACTTCTTTTTATGGCTGAGTAATATTCCATTGTGTATATGTGCCACACTTTCTTTATCTATTCATCTGTTGATGGACACTTAGGTTGCTTCCATGTCCTGGCTATTGTAAATAGAGCTGCAATGAACATTTTGGTCCATGACTCTTTTTTATACTATGGTTTTCTCAGGGAATATGCCTAGTAGGAGGATTGCTGGGTCGCATGGTAGTTTTATTTGTATTTTTTTAAGGAACTTCCATACTGTTCTCCATAGTGGCTGTATCAATTTACACTCCCACCAAGAGTGCAAGAGTGTTCCCTTTTCTCCACACCCTCTCCAGCATTTACTGTTTCTAGATTTTTTGATGATGGCCATTCTGACTGGTGTTAGATGATATCTCATTGTAGTTTTGATTTGCATTTCTCTAATGATTAATGATGTTGAGCATTCTTTCATGTGTTTGTTGGCAATCTGTATATCTTCTTTGGAGAAATGTCTATTTAGGTCTTCTGCCCATTTTTGGATTGGGTTGTTTGTTTTTTTGTTATTGAGCTGCATGAGTTGCTTATAAATTTTGGAGATTAATTCTTTGTCAGTTGCTTCATTTGCAACTATTTTCTCCCATTCTGAGGGTTCTCTTTTCATCTTGTTTATGGTATCTTTTGCTGTGCAAAAGCTTTTAAGTTTCATTAGGTCTCATTTCTTTATTTTTGTTTTTATTTCCATTTCTCTAGGAGGTGAGTCAAAAAGGATCTTGCTGTGATTTATGTCATAGAGTGTTCTGCCTATGTTTCCTCTAAGAGATTTATAGTGTCTGGCCTTACATTTAGGTCTTTAACCTATTCTGAGTTTATTTTTTTTGTATGTTGTTAGGGAGTGTTCTAATTTCATACTTTTACAAAGGAACCTCCATACTGTTCTCCATAGTAGCTGTACCAATTCACATCCCCACCAACAGTGTAGGAGGGTTCCTTTTTCTCCACACCCTCTTCAGCATTTACTATCAGACTTTTTAATGATAGCCATTCTGACTAGTATGAAGTGATACCTCATTGTAGTTTTGATTTGTATTTATCTAATGATTAGTGATTCTGAGCATCTTTTCATGTGTCTTTTGTCATTCGTATGTCTTCTTTGGAGAAATGTCTATTTAGATCTTCTGCTCATTTTTTTATTGAGTTGTTTTTTTTTTTTTTTTTTTGAGCTGTATGTGCTGTTTGTATATTTTGGAGATTAATCCCTTGTCAGTTGCATTGTTTGTAAATATATTATCCCATTCTGTAGGTTGCTTTTCATTTTGTTTATGGTTTCCTTTGCTGTGCTAAAGCTACTAAGTTTAATGAGGTCCTGTTTGTTTATTTTTGTTTTTATTTCCATTATTCTAGGAGGCGTATCCAAAAAAATATTGCTGTGATTTATGTCAAAGTGTGTCCTACCTATATTTTTCTCTATGATTTTCATAGTATATGGGCTTACATTTAGGCCTTTAATACATATTGTGCTTATTTTTGTGTATAGTGTTAGAGAATGTTCTAATTTCATTCTTCTACTGGTGATTGTCCAGTTTTTCCAGCACCACTTATGGAAGAGACTTTCTTAGAGGAAATGGTTTCCGCTTTTCACCACTGAGTATAATGTTAGCTGTGAGCTTATCATATATAGCCTTTATTATATTGATATATGTTCCCTTAATACCCACTTTGTTGAGTTTTTGTCATAAATGGTTGTTGAATTTTGTCACAAGTTTTTTGGCATCTATTGAGATGATCTTATGATTTTTATTCTTTAATTTGTTAATGTGGTGCTCCTGGTTATATATCAGGAGAAAATGATAATTTGAAAAGATACATGCACCCCAATGTTCATTGCAGCACTATTTATAATAGCCAAGACATGAAAGCAACCTAAATGCCCATTGACAGATGAATGGAAAAAGAAGACATGGTACATATATATACAATGTAATACAACTCAGCCTTAAAAAAGAATGAAATAATGCCATGTGCAGCAACATGGATGGACCTAGAGTTTATCATTTTAAGTGAAGTAAGTCAGACAGAGAAAGACAAATATCATATGTTATCACTGATATGTGGAATCTAAAAAATGATACAAATGAACTTATTTACAAAACAGAAACATGCTCACAGATTTAGAAAACAAACTTATGGTCATTAAAATGTTAAGGTGGGAGAGGGATAAATTAGGAGGTTGAGATTAACATATACTCATAACTATGTATAAAATAGATAATCAACAAGGATCTACTGCATAGTACAGATAATGACTCAATACATTGTAATTATATGGGAAAATAATCTTAAAAATGAATAGATATATGTATATGTATAAATAAATCACTTTTTTATACACTTGAAACTAAGACAACATTGTAAATTAACTATATTTCAATATAAAATAAAAGTTTAATTATTTTAATTAAAAATAAAATTAAAAAAATAAAGAGGATCCAAAAATATTTGACTTACTGGGGTTCTTTTTTTACCATACTACTATAGAAAAATTTTTCATTGTGAAATTTTATCAACTATTATTGAGCACTAGCTATGTAAAAGATAGTAGCTGTGAGTAGGATGCAAATGTTGTTCAGTTAGGGTTCATGCTTTCAAATAACTGAACAAAATTTAAGGGAACAAGGCATAATCACATGAATATTATTCTTTTTTAAATGATTGCAATAACTAAACATTATCAAAATAGAAAAAAGGCTGTCTTTAAATAAGTGGCATGTTAATGCTGTAAGCATTGGGTGCTATGAATTTGGAAGGCTGAGTAATTGCTGTGACCTAGAGGAAATGGTATCATGAAACTTTATGGAAAAGAACGATGAGCTTATCTTTAGTGGTAGGACTTATCCAGGAAGAACAAAGTGAAGATGGATGAAGGAACAGAAGAAATTGGAAGTGTAAAATCACAAGATATATTAGATATCAAGAAGACTGGTTTGTTGAATAAAGGATTTTTACAATAACATGGATATTTTTTATTATAAATCTCACCAAATAGTTGTATATTTGCTATATGTTAAACTGTTCACATTCAGAAGAATTGGTGGTATATTTTAATGGTTTTTAAACTTTTATTTAGCATTTGATTCTCTTTTTGCTCTAAACAAGTGAGACTTGGAACTTCAATATGGCACAATAATGCAATAGCAGCATTCTTTAAATAGTTTGGTGGGAAATATGTTGTTACTTAATGAATCCTTGCAGTACCAACATGTATACTTGAGGTTCCATTGAGCAAAATATGAAAACAACTCTTTTATAGAAATATTTGGAGAGACTTTATGACTTCTTTTACTACAGAAAACTTGGGGCTTATATAGCTTTACACAGTAGGACATATGTATGAACAGTAAGTTAAGGCTTGGTAGTGGAGAATAGTAAACATATTCCTATAGATAATGGAAAACCGTTGAAGAGGTATGAAAGACCTGTGATTAAATCAATATTCTAGGAATATTAAGCATACTTTGAGCTTTACACTGTGGGTACACAATTGTCTGAACAGTAGTTTGGTAAAACAAGAATTGATTGTTTTCCTTCATACACTATTTATATTATATCTATATAATACTTGTCAGAGTGAATACTTGACTTCAACCTATATTCCCTTAGTAAAAAAATCTGAAAGATACTTCAGAATTGTAGAGGTCAATCCAATATAACAAATATTATATTTTCAAATAATTACATAAAACCAAATACTTGGTTCAATATTGCCTAATATTTGAAACAACATTTTAGGCCATATTCTAAGGCATATAATAACATTAGATGTTTTCCCCTAATTCCAAAGTCAGTGTTTCTATGAAAATACTTCACTAGTACATTATTATTTATGAGTTGTTGAACGTTTGCCAGCAAGTCAGACATTATAACAACCCAAACTTCTTATTATACAAAATATTATCTTACTTATATAGGTGAGATACAGTGGTACAACAAAAGCACTTGCAAGAAACAGCAATTTCTTACTCAAAACTCATTATACCCTCAGGGTATTTTATATTCTTATTATAGTTATTTTTGAAGATTTTATACTATACTTATAGTGAGTAGTCAAGACATGTAATAATAAGACAAAGTAAATAGATATATTAGTTTTATTTTTACTTTTATCCACATTTCATAAGCCATTCCTTATTAAATAAAATTCATTCAATGTGAAACAAATATTTATATATTATTACATAAGATTATAACAGCAATAGTTAATTAAAATATCATATTATGTACAATAAATGAAAGGCAGCTTAGGACCTTTCTTTATACTGCAATACTATCTTTGAAAAATGTAGACATGTTCTCTGTATTCAAATAATTTAGAGACTTTTCAGAAGATATTATTCAAATGTATTTTATAATACAAGCTAATGTACTCTTTCAGGTTGGTACTATCTTCTTTTCAAAATTAAGATTCTTATTATTGTTTTGTTGTTCTTATTAAGAAAGAAACTAGAACTTCATTAAGATTTTTAAAATATTTTGTTTAAGATAAAAAAAAAAGTTTTAGCCCATGATTTAATGAAGAATTTTAGAACTAATCTTTATGCAGTCAGGAACTGGATGGGAGTCCAAAATAACAGTTTCTTGAGTTGTTTCAATTAGACCATTTTCTGTGCTTCTGCTCCGCTGTGGAGATAGATAGGCTGCATTGTCTCAAAATCTCACTTTGACAGTCTTAAAAAAATCATGTTAGAAAATAGACTTAAAGAATATTTAGAGTGTTCTGCCTATGTTTTCCTCTAAGAGTTTCAGAGTGTCTGGCCTTAAATTTAGGCCTTTAATCCAGACACTCCATGGCATAAATCACAGCAAGATCCTTTTTGACCCACCTCCTAGAGAAATGGAAGTTAAAACAAAAACAAACAAATGGGACTTAATGAAACTTAAAGGATTTTGTACAGCAAAGGAAATCACAAACAAGACGAAAAGACAACCCTCAGAGTGGGAGAAAATAGTTGCAAATGAAGAAACTGACAAAGGATTAGTCTCCAAACTTTACAAGCAGCTCAGGCAGCTCAATTTCAAAAAAACAAACAACCCAATCCAAAAATGGGCAGAAGATTAAGTAGACATTTCTCCAAAGAAGATATACAGATGCCAACAAACACATGAAAGAATGCTCAACATCATTAATCATTAGAGAAATGCAAATCAAAACTACATGAGATATCACCTCACACCAGTCAGAATGGCCATCATCAAAAAATCTAGACACAATAAATGCTGGAGAGGGTGTGGAGAAAAGGGAACACTCTTGCACTGCTGGTGGGAATGTAAATTGATACAGCCACTATGGAGAACAGTAGGAGGTTCCTTAAAAAACTACAAATAGCAATACCGTATGACACAGCAATCCTCCTACTGGGCATATACCCTGAGAAAACCATAGTTTAAAAAGAGTTATGGACCAAAATGTTCATTGCAGCTCTATTTACAATAGCCAGGACATGGAAGCAACCTAAGTGTCCATCAACAGATGAATGGATAAAGAAGATGTGGCACATATATACAATGGAATATTACTCAGCCATAAAAATGAACGAAACTGAGTTATTTGTAGTGAGGTGGATGGATCTAGCATCTTTCATACAGAGTGAAATAAGTCAGAAAGAGAAAAACAAATACTGTATGCTAACACATATATATGGAATCTAAAAAAAAAAAAATGTCATGAAGAACCTAGGGGTAAGATGTGAATAAAGACACAGATCTACTGGAGAATGGACTTGAGGATGTGGGAAGGGGGAAGGGTAAGCTGTGACAAAGTAAGAGAGTGACATGGACATATATACACTACCAAACGTAAAATAGATAGCTGGTGGGAAGCAGTCGCATAGCACAGGGAGATCAGCCCCATGCTTTGTGACCACCTAGAAGAGTGAGATAGGGAGGGTGAGAGGGAGGGAGATGCAAGAGGGAGGAGATATGGGAACATATGTATACGTATAACAGATTCATTTTGTTATAAAGCAGAAACTAACACACCTGTGTAAAGCAATTATACTCCAATAATGATGTTAAAAAACAAATGATAATCACTTCCTTAGTCATTCATCCCAATATTCCTAGTTACTCATAATTTCACCTTTACTCTCACCTCCTCACATCTAATCAGCTGTTGAAGCTTCACAAGGTTCCGAGAATCCCCACCCTGATGCCCACTGTACCACCCCTATTCCAGATTGGCCTGAACTATCTCAAGCCCACCTGACTGCACAAGGCTCCAAAAATACCTTCCTACTTTTTTCTACCCCCTTAACCTCTCCCTCTCCAATTCCCTGTAGATTCTGCTTCAAGGTTAATCCTGCCATTATCTCCCATCTTTTTCAAATACTTTCCTTGATCCAAATACTGCAGTAGAAGGGAGAAAGACCAAAGTACAAGATTTGCATGAAAAGACAAAGAATTCAGACTCAGCCTACCTTTCTATTGCATCTCCTGCTTTTTCCTAACACAAACCTTTCACTCCAGTCAAAATGAGCATGACCTTCTCAGTTTTCCTCCACTCTAAAAAAAATCTAAACTGTTCTCATCTCTTTTGCTCACACTATCTACCTCATGACATAAAATTTGTAATGAATTATTTGCATCATATTTGACTATTTTAATCCCACTCATGCTTCAGACTCCCTTACATCCCACTTTGGCAGCAAAGTTTTCTTTCCCCTTCCTGGCCCACCATGACCTCCCTTCTTGAATTCCCACAACTCTCACAGTCTGTACATTTGATACTTGATGTGCATTTTCTTGTATTGTCAGAGTAATTTATTTATCATGCATGTGCATCTTATCTCTTTAACCAGATTTTCAATTCCTTGAGAGTGGAGACCATGTCTGATATTTTATAAATGAACAAATGAATACTCTTCTATAGCTTACAATAAAAAGGCAACACTGGCAAAGATAACATGTAAAAGACAAAGGAATATTAATGTCTTTATTCATTCAAATTTATCAAATAATACTACATTCCGGGCATTGTTTTAGGCACTGAGGATTAAATGATAAGCAACACAGTACAATACCTGCCCTTGTGAGGCTTATGGTATGGCTAAGAAATGAAACATTAATGAAATAATTAGGCAAATAACTATATACATGAATACATACATTTCAAAAAAGGAACTATGCAATATTAACATGTCCAGCATCATTTCTATACACTATACGTGTCAGAGCATTCTGAGTTAGCCTGACATTCATCCATGTTAAAAAGAGAAGTGCAACTAATAGAGGCTTTCTGCACATGTTAGAAAACAATAAGACATGAAGGAATACAAATAGCAAGAGCAGTCTGGTTGAGAAATACATTTGTCATAATCTTGATGTTCTAATATCCATCCCTAGATAAAGCTATTCAATCAGAAGGCATTATTTAGACCCTGATCACTTTGCCCTTCTTAGAATTACTTTCAGTGAATACAATATCACAAATTTCTTTTATTCTTCAAAGTTATACTCTAAACTTTTATGAAAGTTTGCTTTAAAACACAATACGAAATCCATTTCTGCTCTTGCCACCTCACCATGCAGTGTCTTATACCAAAAAAAAAAAAAAAAAAAAAATTCCTTACCAGAGTTTAGGGCAAGAAATTCCAGAATTTAGTGCAAAGAAAAATTCCCCCGTGAAACTTGCAATTGTCATCATTTCTGATATCCAAAGCTATGTAATGTATCAATTTCCCCTTTTGCCCAACCTCCAAGGAAGCTCAAAACCAACAAGGTAGCAAAACTCATGAAATCAAAACATATTTGATTCTCTGGTACTCATTTACTATTCCTATTGTATTAAACATAAATGTTTTTGTAAGTCATTTCAATTCTTTTTTTGGAATAAAAATGATTTCTTCAATAAGCTCAAAAAAAAAAAAAGAGAATAATCACAGGTCAGATTATATCTACAAAACAGAGTAATTCCATTTAGACTCTAAGTACCAAAAGTAGTTGGCAATGTATAAATGTATCACTTAAAATGGTTATAGGTACAAATTTATAACAGGTGACTAGAGAAGGAAATAATTGTTTGCCAGTGCATCTTCTATATCATTATAATTGGTTTCTTAGCATTAAATCACTTATAGTGTTTATAATACATCAACTGAACTCTACCACGCAATCGTTACTACATTGAGAAGGTCGTATTCTGTTCCATTTATCATAATCAGGTTACACATTAAGAAAAGTCTTACAAACATGTAAATTTACACACCTTTTTAAGTAGGTCAGTTTTTATGAAGCCTTCTTTTCAAAAAACAATCATTTTCTTTCAGTTAAAATTACCAGTCTCTGTCCCATTCCAGCAGATTGGATATAATTCTATCCTTAAAATTTTGACACAAAATATTTTGGGACTATTTCTGCAGCATAATGTGAATTATACCTCTATCCAGAAAATAATTTGACTACTATATGCTAGAGGTATTCATGGAGGTCAAATAATTTTGCCAGCTATAAATAACTTTAGCAATACCACATTTGATATAGGTGAATTACTTCTATAAAGGTGTAATATTCAACATATAGTAGTAATAGTATTGGATGTGGAGTCAAGAAGACCTAAGTTTGAGACCCCATATAACCATTTATAAGCAGTGTGAAACTACGAGTGAGCTTACCTTTCTCTCATCTTCGGTTAAATCATATAAAAAATACTCTGCCTGAATTAGAAGATGGTTGACAGTTTTAAAGTTGGTGAAGGATGTGAAAATGTCTGGCACAGATTCTGTCACATAGTAGCAACACAGCCACCTAAAAAATCTGAATGTAAATAAGTCTTATATAGATTTCAAGATATAATTTAATGATACCAAATCTATGAAGTTTGGTCACACTGTAGGAAAGTTTCCAAAATGCTAATATTGAACAAATATTAGCAGAAAATAATAGGTAATTTATTTTTATTAAAAACATACTACAGCATATGTTTGCTAATATAAATTGTGACATGTATGATCTGTTATTTTCTGTTTACATTACCAATAAGTAATTTAGATCTGTAAATTCAAGGTGTTACAAAATTCTTTTTCAAATATAATGTACTCTTTAATTCTCTTTGATATACGAAGATATTAGACATGTAATAGGACTTGAATTTGAGAAGTTTTTTACAGCTATACAAGTGATCATTTGAAGTTATACACTTGGAAATGTGAGAATTCATGGAAGAGTCATTGATTCTTGTGGTATGCTTAGTTATAAATATTTAGTGTATACATTATAGACTAAAATAAATGATTTGACAGTCATGTTTCTGGAAAATCTTCTCTAGTCATAAGTTCTCTGAAGGCAGGAATCATGTCTTATGTATGTGTGTATCCTCAGCACATAGCACAGTTCCTGACACAAATTTGGATTCACTAAGTTCCTATTGATCAACTGAAATAATAGAACATTTCATCATTAATTACTTAGGCATAAGTGATGCTAACCTAGTTTTCCCAGATGTAGTTATCAGAAACAACACGGTACTACTGTTAGGATGAATTTCCCAAAAGAATGACTGTGGAGATACGGAGGTTGGTGATGAGTATGTGTGTCTGTGTATGTGTTTATGTGTGTATTCTGTGTGTGTAATAAGAAGATTGGAAAAGGAAAGGAGGGATACATAGAGCTGTGTATTAGAAGACAATACAGAAGAGATTTTGAGATTGGAATTTTTCTCTAGTAACAACCTGTTTTACAAGATAATGGGTATAATAAACATCTGCTTTTTTTTGGTTTGGAGACTGCTTCTGAACTGCTAAACAGCATACACATGGTATGCCATTTAGCAGGAAAGGAATTTTCTTTCAGTTATTATGTAGCATTGTCTGAATTGGTGATACTGAAATACATAAGCTTAATGAATTGATTCAATTAAAGAATATGAAAATTAATTATATTGATGCATAAAGGCTTCTTCACAGGATTTCTTTCACAGTACTCTTAAAAATATATTTCTTTTTTCTTTTTCTTTTTAAAAATATTGAAATATAGCTGGCATACAATACTATAATAGTTTCACGTTGTACAACATACTGATTTAACATTTATAAAAGTTATGAATTGATCACCATGATAAATCTAGTAACCATTTGCCATCACATAAAGTTATCACACTACTTTTGAGTATATTTCCTATACTGTACATCACATCCCTGTGACTTGCTACTTTTATAAATGGAAGTTTGTATCTCTTAATTGGCTTCAACTATTACATGGAACACTCAACCTCCTTCCCCTCTGCTGACCACCAGTTGATTTTCTGTATCTATGAATTCTGTTTATATTTTGTTGTATTTATTTGTTTTGTTTTGTTTTGTTTTTTAGATTTGACATATAAGTGAAATAATAGTATTTGTATTTCTCTGTCTTATTTCACCTAGCATAATACCATCTAGATCCATCCATATTGTCACAAACGGCAAGATAGCATTCTTTTTAAAGGTTTAATAGTATATCATTGTATACATATATACCATAGCTTCTTTATCCATACATCTATTGATGGGACTTTAGGTTGCTTCCAAATCTTGGCTATTGTAAATAATGCTGCAGTGAATATGGGAGTGCATGTATCTTTTCAAATTAGTGTTCTTGTTTTCTTTGGATAAATACCTAGAAGTAGAATTGTTGGATCGTATGTTTACCCTATTTTTAATTGTTTGAGGAACCTCTATACACGTTTTCCATAGTGGCTGCACAAATTTGTCTTTCCATCAAAAGTACACAATGGTTTCCTTTTCTCCACATCCTCTCCAACAACTGTTTTCTGTTATCTTTTTGATAATAGCCATTCTGACAGGTGTGAGGTAATATCTCATTATGGTTTTGATTTTCATTTCCCTCATGATTTGTGTATTAAGCACTTTTTCTTGTGTCTGTTGGCCATCTATATGTCTTCATTGGAAAAATGTCTATTCAGGTCCTTTGCCCACTTTATAATAAAATTGTTTGTTTTCTTTGATAGTTTATTAGTTCTTCATATATTTTGGATATTAACCTTTTATTCGGTATATCATTAGCAAATATCTTCTATTCAGTAGGTTGCCTTTTCATTTTGTTGTTAGTTTCTTTCATTGTGCAGAAGCTTTTTAGTTTAATTAGGTTCAATTTGTTTATTTTTGCTTTTGTTGCCTTAGGAGACATATCCAAAAAGTATTGCTAAGACTTATGTCAAAGAGCATACTATCTATATTTTCTTCCAGGAGTCTTATGGTTTCAGGTCTCACACTTAAGTTTTTAATTCATTTTGAGTTTATTTTTTATACAGTGTAAGGAAGTGATCCACTATCATTGTTTTGCATGTAGATATCCAGTTTTCACAACACAATTTATTGAAGAGACTGTGTTTTCCCCACTGTATATTCATGTCTCCTTTGTTGTAAATTAATTGACCACATAAGCATGGGTTTATTTATGGGCTCTCAATTCTATTCCATTGATTTATGTGTCTGTATTTGAGCCAATACCTTATAATTTTGATTACTATAACTTTGTAGTATAATTTGAAGTTAGGGCATTTGCTATCTCTGGCTTTGTTCTTCTTTCTTAAGATTGTTTTAGCTATTCAAGGTCCTTTGTGGTTCTATACAAATTTGGGTACTATTTATTCCAGTTCTGTGAAAAATATTGGCATTTCAATAGGGATTGCATTGAATCTGTAGATTGTTTTGAGTAGTATGGACATTTAAAAAATATTGTTTCCAATCCATGAGCATGTTATATCTTTACATTTATTTGTATCATCTTCAATATCAATATCTCACAGTTTTCAAAATACAGGTATTTCACCTCCTTGGTTAAATTTATTACCAGAAATTTTATTATTTTTGATGTAAATGAGATTGTTTCCTTAATTTCTCTTTCTAATATTTTGTTATTAGTGTTTATAAAAGCAACAGATTTGTATATATTGATTTTGTATTTTACAACTTTACTGAATTCATTTATTAGTTTTAATTTTTTTGGTTGATTCTTCAGGGTTTTCTTTAAATAGTATCATGTTATCTGCAAATAGTGATGGTTTTATTTCTTCTTTTTCCAATTTGGATAATGTTTATTTCTTTTTCTTTTCTGATTGCTTTGGCTAGGACTTCCAATATTGTGATGAATAAGTGGTGAGAGTGGATATCCTTGCCTAGTTCCTAATCTTAGAAAAAATGTTTTCAGCTTTTCACTACTGAATATGATGTTAGCTGTGGACTTCTCATATATGGCTTTTATTATGTTGAGGTATGTTCCCTCTATACCCACTTTGTTGAGATTTTTTTAAGCATAAATGGATATTGAATTTTGTTCAATGCTTTTTCTGCATTTAATTAGATTACCATATTATTTTCATCCTTTGTTTTGTTAAAATGGTGTAGCTTTGGCTTCTTTGGGAAACTCTTCATGTCTCCTTCAATTCTGAATGATAATCTTGCCAGGTAATATATTCATGGTTGTATTTTTTTTTTCCTTTCAGTACTTTGAATATATATTGTGCCAGGCCTCTCTGTCCAGTAAAGTTTCTGCTGAAAAATCATCTTATAGTTTTATGAGGGTTCCCTTGGGCATAATTAGTTGTTTTTCTCTTGCTGCTTTTTTGTGTCTTGGTGTGGATTTCTGGGTTCATCTCGTTTGGGACTCTCTTCTTCATGGACTTAGATGTCTCTTTTCTTTGCCAGATCAGGGAATTTTTCAGACATTATTTCTTCAAACAGATTTTCTATATCTTTCTCTTTCTATGCTTCTTCTGCAACTCTTACAATGTAAATGTTAGTATGCTTGATATTGACCCAGAGATCTCTTAAACTATCCTCATTTTTTTTTTTTTTTTTTTTTGCTGTACGCGGGCCTCTCACTGTTGTGGCCTCTCCCTCTGTGGAGCACAGGCTCCAGACGCACAGGCTCAGCGACCATGGCTCACGGGCCCAGCCGCTCCGCCACATGTGGGATCCTCCCGGACCGGGGCACGAACCCGCATCCCCTGCATCGGCAGGCGGACTCCCAACCACTGCACTACCAGGGAAGCCCAAACTATCCTCATTTTTAAAAATCATTTTTCTTTCTGCTCTTTCAATTGGATGATTTCCAGTAACCTGTTTTTCTGATGCATTTGTCTTCATCTTCTAATCTGCTGCTGATTCTCTCTAGTGTATTTTTTTTTAAATTTCAGTTATTGTATTCTTCAGTCCTGATTGGTTCTTTTCTATATTTTCTATTTCTTTGTTGAAGTTCTCACTGAGTTCATCCATTCTTCTTCCAAGATTCGTCAGTATCTTTATGGTTATTTCTTTGAACTCTTTATTTGATAAATTGCTTATCTCTGTTTCTTTTAGTTCTTTTTCTTAGGTTTTCTCTTGTTCTTTCAGTTGGAACATATTTCTTTTTCTTCTTATTTTGCTTAACTCTCTGTGTTTGTTTCTATATATTAGGTTTATCAGCTAAGCATCCCTGTCTTGTATAAGTGGCTTTAAGCAGAAAGTGTCCTATGGGGTCCAATGGGGCAATTCTCTTTAGTGAGCAAAGCCAGATGCTCCAGGGGTATCCCCTATATGGGTTGCATGTATCCTCCTGTTGTGGTTGGGCCATGTTTACCGTGAACATGATGGTGATTTTTTTTGGTCCCCAATCTGTCTGGCTGCATGGCTCTGCTGCAAATTCTGCATATTCCCTGGTGGGTGGGGCTGGTACTCAACTCAGCTGTCTAGGAGACCTGGATGTCACTGCTTACTGGCACATTGGTGGGCAAGGCCACAGTTCTATCTGTCTAAGAGGACTGGTTGTGACTGCTGAGGGTGCACTGGTGTGCAGGGTTGGGTCCTTGAAGTGTGAGACACTTTTAAGTGTGCAAATGCTCACTGAGGCCACCCACCAAGTGGGGTGTGGTAGGCCCACTTTGAAGGGGAACTGGTGCCAGCCAGGGTTGCCTGCAAGGTGGAGTGGGGCAAAAACCACTTTTCAGTGGTTAGTTGGAGTGCACAGCTTGGGTAGGGCTTCCCCTCAGGGAACATGGGGGTTGGGTATATTGTGTTAGCTAGGTTGATGGAAAGTGGAAGAAATGGTGCCTGCCAGCACTAAGCCAACTAGGTGTAAGGAGAGTTAAAAAAAATGGTACCCACCAGTGTTTCTCTCCCTGGAGAAAGTTCCACCAATTCCCTGCTTCTCTGGCACACACATTGAAATTGGTCAATCAATCTCCTTCTCATATGACCGAGGAGTTTTTCAAGCTGCTGCTTCTGCACTGAGACTCATAGTGACTTACTTTTTACATGAACACTTCAAGAGCAGAGTCTGTTTCCTACAGCCCTCAGGCTTTTCTGGCTGTAAGCCCCACTGGTTTCAAAGCCAGAAATTATAGGGGCTGGTCTTCCCAGTACAGGACCCCTGGGCTGGGAGCCTGAACTGGGGCTTGGACCCCTCACTCCTTAGGGGATCTCCATGGTTGTGATATCGCTCCCACTTCTGTGCCACCACACTAGTGGTGTGGCTTCTAACTGGACTGCATCTCTGTCCTCCTACCCATCTCAATGTAGAATTTTCTTTATATCCCTAGTTGCAGAAAATCTGTTCTGCTAGTTTTCATGTTGTTCTCAGAGATAGTTTTTCAATATGTAGTTATAGTTTTGGTGTGTCTGTGGGAGATGGTGAGCTCAAGCTCTTTTACTTCACCATCTTGAGCTGGACCTTCTCTTTCACATTTTAATTAGAAGTTTCAAAGATAAAAATCTGAGTTTGAAATTTTGCATGATAAAATGTTGGAAATTATAAAACATTTTTTTCAATTGTTTTTGACAATAGTGATGAGAATGAGGAAAATATTTCAACCATACATAGAATTTGAGAGGGTAATTGAGCAATTTCAACCTTATCCATAAATTAAATGTTTCATTGCTTTTACTGGTAAAAATAAACTATATTCAATTTTAATGTTCTTGAATTTCCTATTCTCCCTCAATTATGCCATACAGTCATTTTCCTCAATAAGTCTCTTTTAAGATATACTTTTTGAGACCAAAGAAATATAACTTACTTGCTTTCTGTTCCCTTAATATCACATTTGCCAATAGGATAGACTTCAAAGTGCCTGAAAATACTTTCCATGAATGTATCAAACTACTTTGAAAACTAATCAGCATCTGAAACAAAGAAAGATAATCATGAGAAAAGCTCCTTGAAATAGCTGACAGTTCATATAACATGAGGTTTATAAGCATAAATTTTGCAATCAGACTTCCTGGGCTCAAATTGCAGCTCTGTTATAAACTAACTCTGTGACCTGAGGCAATTTTAAGTCTCATTTCTTCAGCTGCAAATTCAGGTATAATAATAAGAGTATCTCCTAGGGTTGCTGTGGTAAATAAACGAGTAAACTACCTAAAGTTTATTAAGCACTTTTGTTAGCTATTATTGGTAGTAGTACTAGTATTAGTATTAGTATTTCTTACAAAGTCCATACTAATGGCCTAAGTTTCCATAAGATTAATTCTGTTAACTAATACCACACAAAACTCATAAGTTAATTAATTACTAATTCTTTAGTTACCTTTTTAAGGTAAAAATAAATTATTATTTTAGATTATTTTGGATATTTGGAGATCAAACTTATAGAACTCTGTTCCCTTTGAGTTCCTCTCAATTTTAAATAAATTCAGCTCTATTAATGTGACAATTAGGATTTATCTTACCACTTTATAAAGGGATAACTCTACCACACTCATTTGTCTGTCCCTCTAAAACATATCAGCCCTATTGTTCTGGGACTTTAATCAAAATATTAATCTGTTTTGAAGGTCTTATTTCTAGCATCTGGAACAGCTATTTCACTGAATTCTTCTCCTACCCATTCAAGATATATCATACCCTCAAAAATTATGACAAAAATGGAGTCTTAAGAGAACCTGACTAATTTAACATTTTTCAGAAGTTGAAGAAGAATAATTGAGACCTTACCTCTTTATAGTTAATTAGGAAAAAGTAGATCAGAGTAAAATATTTGATAATGCTAATTGTTGGCAAGAATATGAGGGAAGCAAGAATTTTATACTCTTTCGATGAGACTATAAATATGTCACAACCACTTTGGATTATAATTTGACATTACCATTTCTAAATGTATATTGTAAAAATAATCTTTTATGTGTGTAAGGAGAGATGAACAGGGATTGTCACTGTATCATTGTTTATAATAGTGAACACTGGGAAATAATCTAAATGAACAGCAATATGTATTTTAAAATGTAAATATATTTATAAAATTTAATAAAATTAAGAAATAACAAATGAAATAAATATATATGTATCAGTGTAGATAGTCTAAAAATCATTGAAAAGAAAGAGTTGCTTGAAAATTTATATAAAACATACGATCCACAAACAGGAGCCCATATTCATTTCTAGTTTTAGTCACTCTGTGGACTTTGACTGGACTTTTGTAGGAGATGTTCTATGCATCCCAGAAACACACTTCCCTATTGTCACCAGATTTATATGTTCCAGGGTTGACCCCTATGTGGGTCCTTTTCTTGTGGTAAGTTGATGCCTGTGGGTGGTCTCATAGACTTGGTTGGCCCCCAGTCCTGCTGAGTAATGAGGCAGCTGGCTGTGGAACCCTGGGAGTCTCTGGAGCTACTGCTGGCTCACAGTTGGGTAGGGTCAGTGTCCAAGAGACCCTGAGGCTGATGCCTGCCCACTGATAAGTAAAGCCAGGACCTAGGGGCAATGCTGGCCCACTGGTGAGCAGAGTCAGGTCCTGGGGTGTGGTTGCTGGGCCTAGGGGTCCCAGAACTGGTGTCAGATTACCTGTGGATGGACTTGGTTACTGACACAGTTGGCTGTGGGATCTAGGGTGTCCTGAAGCTTGTGCTGGTCTGCTAGTGGGTGGGGCCAGGGACCAGGAGCTCCCAAGGCAGGTGCTGGCCTGCTGGTTGGTGGGCTGTGTTCACAAGATATAAGGCTGCAGCTGTTCTGTGGCTATTGTCTACCCTCTGTTGTCTACGTGTTATTGTGTGAGGTTGGTCCCAAGAACAGAGCAGACTTGCTAGTGGACAGAGCCCAGGGGATTCTGAAGTTGGTGCCTGATCACTAGTA
This sequence comes from Kogia breviceps, assembly GCF_026419965.1. Taxonomy (NCBI): domain Eukaryota; kingdom Metazoa; phylum Chordata; class Mammalia; order Artiodactyla; family Physeteridae; genus Kogia; species Kogia breviceps. Next base: position 54,654,779 of record NC_081330.1, read on the forward strand.
GGTGAATCTGGGTCCTGGGGCCTCTGGCTATAGGTCCCTGAGGGTCCCAAGTCTAGTGTCTGTGCAATGGTGTGTAGAGCCATGTTCTTGACACTCTGGTGGGCAGGGACATCTCCAGGGTTGGTTGCAGGCTCTGAGGATCTGTCTGTTAGTGGATGGAGATATGTACCTGCCCCGTTAGTTGTTTAGCCTGAGGCATCTCAGTACAGCTGCCTACATGCTGTTGGGCCAGGGCAATTCTGAGTCCTAAGGCTAATACGCTAGAGGGAGGATTCCAAAATAGCACTTGCCAACACCATTGTCCACATGGTAAGATGAGCTCCCCAAAATGGCTGCCGCCAGTGTCTATGTCCCCAGGGTGAGCTGCAGTTGCTGGCTGCCTCTCTGGGAGACTCACCAAGATCAACAAGTAGATCTGACCCAGGTTCCTTTCAAATTACTGCTTCTTTCTTGGGTCTTAGATCTTGCGACATTTTGTGTGTGCCCTTTAAGAGTGTAGTCTCTATTTCCACCAACCCTCTGGGACTCCTAAAAGTAAACAACACTGGCCTTTAGAGCCAAATCTTCTGGGGGAGGGACTCATCTTCCAAGCATAGGACTCCCTGTCTGGGGACCCTGAGGTGGGGTTCAGACCCCTCACTCCTTAGGGAAACCTCTGCAATTGTTACTATCCTCCTATTTGTGGGTTTCCTACCCAGGGTTATGGGACTTGACTATATTGCAACTCCGCCCCTCCTAACCATCTTGCTGTTGTCCCTTCTTTGTGTCTTTAGTTGTAGGAATTATTTTCTGGTAAGTTATGGTGTTTTTCATCATGGTTGTCATGCAAATAGTTTTAATTTTGGTATGCCCATGAGAGATGAACTCAGGGTCTTTCTATTCTGCCATCTTAGCTGATCTAGACCTCAGGAATTTTCAAAGTGTTGCCTACTCCAGTTCATGTAATGAAGACTACTTTCCTTGTCAGTGCATTCTGGGAACTTAATTGGTTGTTGCTAATGTTATTGTGGTCTATTAAATTTAGATATCACTAATTAGTATCTAAAAAGCCTATTAGTGCTTTCTTCTAGTGACTTTTAGGGTATGGCATCATCATTATACAACATGTAATAAAAGATTAGAGAAAGGTCCTGCCATGATTGGGTCAATGAGAAATTTTAGAAGAGAAGAATAAGGGAGTTCAGAAGGAGTAGAGATAAAATAACATAAATAAGGATCAAACTAATATACTCATCTTCAGGTCTTTGATGAATTGGGATGATAGTTGCAACCCTGGATACTCAAGGGAATCCCCTAATAAGAGTCGTGGAGAGAGGACAATGGAAAACTATGTTAAAGCAGCGGGATGCTGGTACCGATCATCTGGTCAAGTTCCTTGGTTCTTACATTCAAGTTGATGATGGAGAATATCAAACCAATTCTGCTTAACCAAGAAAAAAATGTAGAAGGTGACCAACTAGTTTATCTGGCCTTCCTATGGAATATGTAGAGGTGTGTTCAGTATAATCAGAGAAGTTCTTGTAATATGCATCCATTACGGAGCTGTAAAAAGAGGATTTATAATCACTAATAATATTCAGGAGAGGACTATTGATTCACAGAATTCCTTTTTTCACTGGTTTCAGAAAATGAATGTGGCAACATACAAATAACTGTATAATCATTAAGAATAAGACTACAGAAGGAAATTATTTTGTAATAAATGCAAACTTTTCTATACTTCTTTGAAAAGTTATATTTTCTAAATATTTCTTTTATTTGGGGCACCAATGGAATGTCTTCCAGTTTAAAAGTAGTTTTGACACTCCTTACAAAGCCTATAATATAATATAAAATATGTTGTTTCATAGAGTGTGATACTGTGTGTATGTATTTCAAGTTAAGCCAACACTCAGAAAGCATACTAGAAGACTAGGCAGCTAATATACTAATGAAGCATGTATAATTGTGGGGTGCTCCACAAGTATTACATAAAAAAGAGATGTAACCTAGAAATGACTACTGGCATATTTCTGATATTGATGTTTACATATATCTCAATCAATAACAATTGAGTATTCGCACAGTGGCAGATGGATTTTTGGTGAAAAATAATAAATAGTAGCATGTGACAGTGGCATGATCAATGTTAGATTTATTTTCTCACTAGTGAAATTAAAGTTATTCATGATAAGAAGTTCAGCTAAAATATTTGAAGACATTCCCTATCCTTGCATGAAACAGAACATAAAATCTGTGAGAATCATACACTTAAGTATGATGCTCCAGTCTAAGTTGTTACATGTTTCTGTGGCCAGCTGTGAACTCTGGATGTTTTTGCTTGTTGCCAGCTATATGGATGATAGAATGTAGTCTTGGGGATCTTAGTGTTTGCCTCAAAGTACCTTCTTACAAAAGGTGGTAGTAGGAGTATTGAAAATCCAGACACGTGGAGATAATTAAGCTTAAAAATAGGTTGTTAAACTGTTTATTTTAAGACAATTAAAAGTAATTAGTTAATTAGTTAATAAGTGCCAATGTTTGTAAGAATTTGATCTGAGACTTGTTAGCATTATAACTCACTTTTACTCAACTATTTAGTGGCTACTTTTAACTATCAGAAAGAATCTGAGTTGTACACAACTATATAGATTAGGTTGGTTTAAAAATGCTTAGTCCACTCCTACCTCCCAAAATTCATTATGTTGAAGGCAATAACTCAGTGTCACATGGTGTGTGTGAACTACATGCAAAAATAATTTTTAGATATGCTGCCCAATTTTAGTCAATGTGTATACCTGAGAATGCATACTATTATTTAAATGTCAGAATATTGAGCTGAATGATTGAGTGGGCCTTATTGTAGAACACAACAAATTAGACTTTCTGCAAGTGAAAGGTAAGAGGTTTAGTTTGCCATCAAGTCTCCAGTAAAAATGTCTGGAAGAATACAACATATGTGAGGATCTTGGCTCTTGAGTATATAAGAGAATGTGGTCAGGGCTGTTATCATTTCCACTCAGATTATCACACAGTGTTACGTGACTATCAGATTTATAAAATTTACTGTTGATGCAATGCTGTTCTTTAAATATGCTACCAGAATAATATAGATTTTTAAAATATTCCAAAAATTCAGACATTTAGAGAACAATGGGATTTACTGTATTGAAATTTCCTTTGTACTTCCACTCAAGAATTTTCAAATTACAAATTGTTCATAGGTTTTGTAATAAGTTACATTTTAGTGGCAATTTATTTGCCTTTCTTATATATATATATATATATATATATATATATATATATATATATATGTATAGGCTACAGGGGCAAAATTTTTTAAACAAAAAACAATATAATAGAGGTCAGAATGCTTTTGATTAAGTCATAGTTCTGTCACTAACTAGTTGTGTGAGCTTAAGTAGGTCATTTTTTTGTGAAAGAAGGAAAATAATATTTATTCTACCTCCAACAAAAGAGTTTGTGTCAGTTAAGAGTGAAATCCCTTGAAAGTGCTTCAAATGTTAATTTTTAAGATTGTCACAAGTAGCTTCAATCTTGAGGTGTTTTGGAATTTTCACAATAACTGAGAAATGCCACCAGTATTTAGTGTGCAGATGATACTAAATATGGCATGATGTCAGTCCTGTTCAATGAAAACGTGTTCAAACCAAAGTGTCAATAGTTTTCCAGCTCAGAAACACTTTACTAGAGTGTTTCGCCCCTAGCCCTTTAAGCCAAATTATCCCATCCATGACACAATTAGCTCAGATTTTAGGGGAAAAAAACACAAATAACACAACTAGGTTCGTTTGGACTCTCCTGACTATGAAAACTCTTAACCCGTCCAACACCAACACTATGAACTATTATCACACTTGTTCTTGCACTTATCTCAGTGAACAAAGACTCCTTTTATGGAAGCTCAGTTTTGATGCTCATTTATAATTACCATTGGTTTTGTAATACCCAGATTCTCATATTACAGTATCCTTGGACATTTTTAAAGTTTTGGTTACTCATTTGCTATCAAGATTGTCCATTTTGTTATTTGGGGTAATGACTTCCAATTTCGGGACCTAGCCTCAAGGAACACCATTCACTCTTTAACCTCTCTCTCCCTCCCATCCTCTGATATTCTAACTCTTATCCTATAAGCAAGACAGAGTAAAATTTAAATAATGAAGCCAGTCTAGAGTTACACATTTTTTGTATCTGTAGAATTTCAGAATCAAAAACATCATAATGTCTCCAATCCAGCTTCAAATGTAATGCAGAGCTCATCTGTATTATAGTCTTAAATAAAGATAAAGAGTTGGTTTGAACATTTTCAATCATGGAAATGTAAGTAGGTTATTCAGTGTCACTTTTGAGTAGTTCTTATTGTTAGGAACTTTTTAATATACTAAAAGGAAAATCTTCTTGTAACATACATCAACTTGTCCTGATTTTACCCTTTAAATCTATAAATAATATCTGATCTTTTTCTGCAAATATTTTATATACTTTAAGATATATATCATGTCTATAGTCTACTCACTATAATGTCATTTTATAATTAAATTTAATAATATTTCAAAAGCTTTGAATGTTTAAAAGTTAGTTTATTGTTTTACATTTTTGTTAAATGTGCCTTTTATATATTCATCCAAGTTATCTATAAAAGTTCTAGGCAGGAAAGAACAAAGCAATAAACCCTGTAAATTACCTATTAAAAATCTTCTCTGTAGTTTGTCAGTGCTGTATTATTCATTTAACTAATCAATCACTTATCTGTCCTGACATCTAATCCATATTTTCACACATATTACATAAAGTTTTTATTACTGCTTAGAGATTTTTCTTTATCTAATTACCTAGTAATCTGTAAGAAGATACAGTTAGACTAGCTTGACAAACACAATAGCAACTAATATTTATTTTGGACAGATGTGCAGCTTGGCCTCAGTCAACCCAGGTACTTAGATGAGATCAAATTTTCTCCCTTTATTTGCCCTATGCTTCTCTCTGTGTGTGGATATTTTCATCTCTTTCTGAAACATATCATTTAAAACAATTGAAAATATTGCTGCCCTAATTTATATATATTAACATTGTATAGTTTCAGCCACCTGGAGAATGACTATGTGACTCTCCTCTTCTTGAGTCCAAATATTCCCAGGTAAATAACTCATTTTGTCAGGCTGATTTGTGTTTATTCTTAATGAAGCAATTATGAACAGAAACAATCTAATACTTGTACTTACCATGGCAGCTTCTGGGATAAACTGTAAGTGAAGGAAATATCAGTATCTATAAAAATAAACTATAGTGCTGGGCATGCAATTCCAAACATATTCATTATCTTGGTGTTTGTCAAAACAATGAGATGGGTTAGTCTTAACTAATTCTTAGTTAACCTACAGTGGTTTTCAATGTAAAATGGTTGACTAAAAGTTGGATTGTTTTCAAAATGAAGCAATATTTGAATTATACTTTTTCTGTCTCAAATTCTATGAGAGTATGTTCATATGTGTAAACCATTAATAATTTTCAAGCTCTGTTTAAAACAGATTTACTTGAAATGACAGAAACTGGCATTTGTTTCCTGTTTTATGGAGTAAACCCAAACTATTAACAAAAACATTAACTGTGCTAATTGTAATTCAAAACTATTTGTTAAAATTCCTAAAATATACTGTGAAATGAAGCTAACTTATACAAAAATAAATTCTTATGCAAATATAAGAATAGGCTTATAAGCTAATATTTCAGTTTTGTATTCATACTTTTATTTTGACATTAGTGAAATTTTCAACTAATAAAGTACTACATAATGCTACAAAGAATAAGTTCACTTGTATTTAAATATTCAAATATAAATTATTAGATGAAAAATTGCTCTTTTAATAGGTAATAGAAATCACCATTGGATATAATTGAAAGGCAAAACACTTACATACAAAATTTTGGATAAAAATCTTAAGGCTAATGCATATATCAGTCTACAGTTATGAATATATAGCTGTCTAAATTGGCTATCAGAAAAGAAGAGGTTTAAAAGTCCTAGGTCTTGCTATTGTCTAAATGACTCACATTGTTCAACAAACTTATGTTTAGGGCAGCTTCTAGTTGTGGGATTTTTGTAGCTCTTACTAATCAGTCTCACCAACAAAAATTAATAGTGAAATGCTTCTACAACCATAAAATTTCCACCATAAATGTGTATTGGAAACCTGTGCTTGAACTGTTTTGAAGCACTATGTAATCAAGGAGGAGATGTTCTGTGTTGTAACAGCACCATTCTAATACACTATAATGTCAATAGTGGGTGAATTTAACTTTCAATCTACTGGTACATCATGATTGTTTTTATTCAATGACAACAATGTATAAGCATCATAAATTTTATTTTTAGCAGTAGGAAAGATGATTTTTAATGCAAAATGTTGGCATCTGGTTTCCCTGATTTAGAAGATTGCCAGTTTTTGTACAACAAAAGAGAACCAGAGAAAGATACAAGATCATTTTCATAAAAAATGAACATATAGACCCCTAAAAATGTCATGGAACTAGTTCATTGTCATAACCATTTTCAAGCACAAGACTGAAATTGGCTATCTGGTAAACCAATGCCAATGGCTAAATTAAAAAGAGGAACTTGTTGAAAGCCTGTTTCTTAAAATGTCTTTAACATACACATTTTCAAAAGAGAAGGCATACTTATTGTAAAAATTTATTGCCATTGAGTCTATGTAAAGGAGAAAATGTTTGCATACTCAGAATAATACAGACTTTTTTAGGAAATTGTGTCAGTGGAAAGTTTGTAGTTTCTATTTAACTGCCCACTAAACTATAATATGCAATCTGATTTTACATAAAAAACAATCAGAGAGATATATTTCCAAGGCAAAAGGACACATGATAAGATAGGTATAGATCAATATTTAGAAATATAATAATCAAGTAATATAATGGAGAAAAATAATGTAATAGATACAAATTTTGATGATTATACTTGTAATATATGGCAATGTAGTGATGATGACATATGTGTCTAACTAACTGAAATTTTATGGAAAATAGGAACATAGAATTACTAATTTCTCTGAATTGCCAAGTTTGCTGCAGCATAAATGAGTGTCTGAAGTTATCAAGTTGTACTGATATTAGTAATGTAAGCACTGCCACATCACAATGCATGTATATCTCATTTTATTGAATTTAACTTTAATGTGCTTTGCAAATATTACATTTTTCATAAATTGAAGTTTTGTGGTAATCTTGCATGGAGCAGTCTATTGACACCATTTTTCTAAATGTTTGTGACAGCCCAGCACCAAGCAATCTATCAGCACATTTTTCCAACTGCATTTGTTCACTTCATGTCCCTGTGCCACATTTTGGTATTTCTTTGTTTTGTTTTGTTTTAGTCATTCTCATTGTGGTTTTAAAGTGCATTTTCCTTAAAAGGCTGTACAGTTGAAACTTATATAATAAAATAATAAAAATGCATTTTCCTAATGACTATTGATATAAAGGAGTTTCATGTGCTTACTTGCCAGCCATACTTCCTTTGCGTTGAAGTTTTCACATTTTTTGTCCATTTTAATGTGCAGTTTTTGATTTTTGTTATTAAATCTTTTGAGAGTTCCTTTTGTGTTTTGGATAGAAGGCCATTATCAATTACATAATTTGCAAATATTTTCTCCCAGTCTGTGGCTTGTCTTTTTACTCTCTTAAGAGTGTCTCTCAAAGGGTGTCATTTTTTTTTTTTTATTTTGATGAAGTCCAGCTCATTTTATCAACTGTGTTTTTAATATTATATCTTGGAAATCTTTGCCTAGCTCAAAATCACAAGAATTTTCTCCTACAAATTTTATATTGTTTTACATTTAGATTTGAGTTAATTTTTATAAAATGAGAATAGTATGGATAGAAGTTATTATTATTGCTATTATCTTTGTATGGGGATATCAGATTGATCCAACATGATTTGTTGAAATGATAATCCTTTCTTCATTACAATGACTTTGTGCCTTTATAAAAAAAAAAAATTGTCCACACATTAGTGGATCTACTTCTGTTCTCCTTATTCAGTTCTATTGATTGAGTTGGCTCTCTTTTCCTAAATTTACACTGTTTTGATTAAAGTATCTTTATAAATGTTTGAAATTAATTAGTAAGAGCCTTCCATGATGTCATCAAGATGGCAGACGAAAAGATTCAAGGCCTTTGTGCCCCCTTGAAAGCATCAAGTTAATAACTACATTGACTAATATAATTTTATTAGAGCTGTGTAAGACAGTCAAGGATCTGTAGTAACCAAGCAATAGCTCAAATCATGAAAAATAAAACTCAAAACAGTAGGAAATGTGTCCTTTTTGCTTGCCCTTTCCCCACCACCTCCCTAACACGGCACATGTGGGAGGAAGTGATTCCATTTTTGCTTCCCTCTCTCAAGAAAATTGTTTTTAATCTTCTGACTTTTTTATGGCCTATTCTAGACACTGGATTTTGTGTCCTTTATTCAGAGCTCAGATGGAAAGGCAGCTTGATTTACATCTCAGGTTTGTAGCCACAGAAGGTAGTATCAAATGCTGTGGCAAGTGAAAACTGTAAGGAAATGCAGAGGCATGGGTGACTGAGGGCAAGAGATTACAGGCAGAGGAGTACAATCGAATATCTAAGGTTCTGAGAATATATAGGGATGAGAATACTAGGGAAATTAAAACATGTAAAAGCATCTGTGTATACAGGGGAAATTGTTTTAAAAAGCACATATAGAGGACCAGGGAAGTACATGCCCAGAAAAGCTGTGAAAAGACCTTAAGTCCTAAAATTGTGCTGATTAGTGAAGGTCTTTCCCAATATGGATTAAGTCTTCAGAGACTGGGAAAGGTGTCTGTGTTTTCAAGTGCCCAATTTTCATCACATATTGCAAGATAAAAAAATGGTAAAAATGGTCCATCCAAAGGAACAAAGTGAATCTCCAGAAACTGGCCCTAAAGAAACTCCAGTTTTGAGCTTATTTGACAAAGTATTTAAAACAACTATCTTCAATATGATCACAAAGATAAAGGAAAACATGGGCAAGTAACTAAAGGAAATCAGAAAAAAAATAATACATGAACAAAATGAGAATATCAACAAAAAGGTAGAAATTATAAAAGACTAAAGGGATTTATGGTACATCAACAGGCTGACCAATATATACATTAAGGAAATCCCAGAATATGAAAAGAGAGAGAAAATGGCAGTGAGTCTGTTTAAAGAAATAATAATTAAAAACTCACCAAATTTGAAGAAATTTTGGATAACAAGGATGTAAAAATACAAGAAGCTCAATAAGTCTAAGTAGAATAATTTCAGAAGACTGACAACAAGACAAAAGGTATAATCAAACTGTCAAAAGACAATACAGAATCTTGAAAATAGTGAGAGAAGTGACACTAATACAAGGTATCATCAATAAAGTTATAAGCTGATTTGTGAGCAGAAACCTCACAGACTAGAATGCAGTAGGATAATATATTCAAAGTGCTTAAAGAAAAAGAAATACCCAAGTATTCTATATAGGGCAAAAATCTCCTTCATAAGGAAGAAATTAAGACTTTTTCAGATAAACAAAAGCTGAGGGTGTTCATTATCACTAGATCTGTACTACTACAAGTGTGAAAGGAAATCTTTCAATTTGAAATGAAAAGACACATTGAGAGTAACTTGAAGCCATACAAAAATAGAAATTTCTGATAAAGGTAAATACATGAAAAAATTATAAAAAACATTATTTAATTATTGTTTGTAACTCTATGTTTCAGTCTTGTATAGGATTTAGAAGACAAATGTATAGAAAGTAATTTTAAGTCTACTTTAATAGGTAAAAAATACATAAAGATGTAATTTGTGACATCAATGTCATAAAGGAGGGGGGTGGAGCTGTAAGGGAGAAGAGTTTTTATGTGTGATTAAAACTTAAGTTATTATCACTTCAAAATAGTTTGTTATAAATGTAGGATATTGTATGTAATCCCCATGGTAACCACAAAGAAAATATCTATAGAATAGATGAAAAAAGAAATGAGAAATAAACAAAAGTATGTCTATATAAAAAATCAAACCACAAAGGAAGGTATTCAGGGAGAAAATAAGAGACCAAATAGCTATAAGACATATAGAAAACAAATAACAACATGGCAATAGTAAGTCCTTCCCTATCAATAGTCACTTTAAATATAAGTGCATAAAATTCCCTAATCAAAAGTTATATATCTGCAGAATGAATCTAAAATTTAAAAAAAACAGGTTTCAACTGTATGTTCTCTTCAAGAGACTCACTTTAGATCTACAAATTGGCATAGCTTAAACGTGAAAGGATAAAACAAGATATTCCATGAAAATTGTAACCAAAAAAGAGCAGGGATAACTCTACTAGTATCAGAAAAACTAGACCTTAAGTCATAAGCTGTTACAAGATACAAAGAACGATATTAAATAAAGGGTCAATTCACTTTACAATGAAGCTATAACAATTATAAACATACATGCACCAAACATCAGAACTCTTAAACCAATAAAGCAAACACTGACAGAATTGAGGGCAAAAATAAAATCTCTACAGTAATGGTAGATGGATGGAAAACCAAAAGGTCAGTAAAGCATAGAGGATTTGAACAACACTGTAGACCAATTGCACCTAACAGATATAAACATAACTGTCCACCAAACAATAGAATACTCATTTTTCTAAAATGCACAAGGTATATTCTCCATGATAGATTATGGTAGGCCATAAAATAAGGCTTAATAAATTTTAAAAGTCTTTAAATCTAACAAAGTACCTTTTCCTATCACAATGGGGTAAAAACTGGAAAAATCCTCAAATATGTGGAAATTAAACAATAAAAGCTCCCCCCAACACACACCCTGTGTGTGTCTACTTTGATATGGGCTGTCTCCTAATTCCCCAGTTTGTCTACTCTGACCTTATATATTTTCCTTATTCTCAGGTGTGTCCACATTGATCTGGGAAGTCTCTCTAATTTTGTGGTGTTTCTTCACTAAACTAGAAAATCTCCATTATTTTCCTGGTGTGTCTAAACTGATATGAGGTTTCTCCTTAATTCCCCACGTGTGTCTATTCTGACCTAGGATGTCCTCTTAGTTCCCCAGATGTATCAACCCTGACCACTGCTGTTTCCTTAATAATCCTTTTGTGTGTACCCTGACTTGGTGTGTCTCCCTAATACCCCAGATGTGTCTACTTTGGCTTGGAATGTCTCCCTATTCCCCAATTGTGTCTACACTGACCCAGGATGTCTTTCTAATTTCCCAGGTGTGACTACACTGACCTGTGTCTACCCCCTTAAAATTCCTCACATGAGTTTACTTTGTCCAGGGATGTCCCCATAATTCCCTGGAGTGTACCCTGACTAATATGACTTACTAGTACCCCAGCTTTATTTACCTTGATCTGAGATGTCTCCCTCATTCTGCAGATGAATCTATCCTGACCTAAGAAGTTTCCATAATCTACCAAGCATATCTTCCTTGGCCTGGGTGGTTTCTCTAATTTTATAAATATGTTTACCCTTATTTTGGATTTCTACTAAATTTTCTAAGTGTGTAACCATGAACTACGATGTCTCTAATTGTGTCTACACTAGCTTGGGATTTCTGATTAGTTCTCCAAGTATATCTTATCTGGGGTTTCTTCCTACTTTTCCACGATTGACTATTCTGGCCAGTAATGTATCCTTAATTTCTCATGTCTTACTACTCTTACCTAGGTTTTCCCTGACTGGTGAGCTTTGATGTCTTTGCCTTGTTTTCAATCTTATGAGGTACATATTCCAGCTTTTAGCTTTAAGAAAAAGATCAGTTGTAAGACTTTGGTGAATGTCCTTGTTGGGCAGAAGAAGTTTCCTTTTTCCAAGTTTTCTGGGAGCTCTTACTAAAAATGGCTGCTGAATTTAATCAAATGATTTTTGCAATTCTTCTGAGATGATCTAAAGATTGTTCTTTTTTAGTATGTAAATATGATGAATTACTTGACTAAATTTTCAACATTGAACCAATATTTCATACTCTGATGAAACTTTACTTGCTCTTGATTCATAACAACACATCATTGTCAACATTTTATATAACCTAACTTTGATTATTGCCATTGTAATACAATGTGAAGTGGTAGCTCATTTTCGTTTAATTTTAATTTCCTGGATGACTAATGATGTTTAACATTTTTATATGTGTATTAGATAATTGTATATCTTCTATGATAAAACATTGATTCATATATTTTGCCCATAGTTTAATTAGATTATGTTAACATCTTTATTTGAATATAATTGCTTTCTGATGGTGTGTTAGTTTCTGCTGTATAACAAAGTGAATCGGCTATATATATACATATATCCCTATATATGTTCCCTTTTATATCTCCCTCCCACCTTCCTTATCCCACCCCTATAGGTGGTCACAAAGCATGGATCTGACCCCCCTGTGCTATGCAGCTGCTTCTGACTAGCTATCTATTTTACATTTGGTAGTGTATATATGTCAATGCCACTCTCTCACTTCGTCCCAGCATACCCTTCCTCCCTCATGTCCTCAATTCCATTCTATATATCTGCGTCTTTATTCCTGTGCTGCTCCTAGTTTCTTCAGAACCTGTTTGGTTTTTTAAAATTCCATATATATGTGTTAGCATACAGTATTTGTTTTTCTCTATCTGACTTACTTCACTCTGTATGACAGATACTAGGTCATCCACCTCAATACAAGTAAATCACTTTCAATTCTTTTTATGGCTGAGTAATATTCCATTGTATATATGTGCCACATTTTCTTCATCTGTTGATGGACACTTAGGTTGCTTCCATGTCCTGGCTACTGTAAATAGTGCTTCAATAAACATTGGGGTACATGACTCTTTTCAAATCATGGTTTTCTCAGGGTACATGCCCAGTAGTGGGATTGCTGGATCATATGGTACTTCTATTTTTAGTTTTTTAAGGAACCTTCATATTGTTCTCCATAGTGGCTGTATCAATTTATATTCCCACTAACACTGCAAGAGGGTACCCTTTTCTCCACACTGTCTACAGCATTGATTGTTTGTAGATTTTTTGATGATGGCCATTCTGACCAGTGTGGGGTGATACCTCAATGCAGTTTTGATTTGTATTTCTCTAATGATTAGTAATGATGAGCAACCCTTCATGTGTTTGTTGGCAATCTGTATACTTTCTTTGGAAAAATGTTAATTTAGGCTTTCTGCCCATTTTTGATTGGGTTGTTTGTTTTTATGATATTGAGCTATGTAGGCTGGTTATATATTTTGGAGATTAATCCTTTGTCAGTTGCTTCATTTGAAATTGTTTTCTCCCATTCTGAGGGTGGGTTTTGGTTTTATTTATGGTTTCCCTTGCTGTGCAAAAGCTTTTAAGTTTGATTAGGTCCCATTTGTTTATTTTTGTTTTTATTTCCATTTCTCTAGAATGTGGGTCAAAAATAATCTTGCTGTGATTTACGTCATGGAGTATTCTGCCCATGTTTACCTCTAAGAGTTTTACAGTGTCTGGCCTTACATTTAGGTCTTTAATCCATTTTGAGTTTATCTTTGTGTGTGGTGTTAAGGCATGTTCTAATTTCATTCTTTCACATATAGCTGTCCAGTTTTCTCAGGATGGCTTATTGAAGAGGCTGACTTTTCTCTATTGTATATTCTTATCTCCTTTATCAAAGATAAGGTGACCATATGTGTGTGGGTTTATCTCTGGGCTTTCTATCCTGTTCTATTGATCTATATTTCTGTTTTTGTGCCAGTACCATAATGTCTTGATGACTGTAGCTTTGTAGTATAATCGGAAGACCAGGAGCCTGATTCCCCCAGCTCCATTTTTCATTCTCACAATTTCTTTGGCTATTTGGAGTCTTTTGTTTTTCCATAAAATTTGTGAAATTTTCTGTTCTAGTTCTGTGAAAAATGCCATTAGTAGGTTGATAGGGATTGCATTGAATCTGTAGATTGCTTTGGGTAGTAGAGTCATTTTCACAATATTGATTCTTCCAATCCAAGAACATGTTATATCTCTCCATCTGTTTGTATCATCTTTAATTTCTTTCATCACTGTCTTATAGTTTTCTACATACAGGACTTTTGGCTCCTTATGTAGGTTTATTTTTAGGTGTTTTATCCTTTTTGTTACAATGGTAAATAGGAGTATTTCCTTACTTTCTCTTTCAGATTTTTCATCTTTAGTGTATAAAAATGCAAGAGATTTCTATTCATTAATTTTGTATCCTGCTACTTTACAAAATTAATTGATTAGTTCTAGTAGTTTTCTGGTAGCCTCTTTAGGATTCTCTATGTATACTATCATGTCATTTGCAAATACTGACAGTTTTATTTCTTCTTTCCTGAGTTGGATTCTATTTATTTGTTTTTCCTCTCTGATTGCTATAGTTAAAACTTCCACAATTATGTTGAAGAGTAGTGATAATAGTGGGCAACCTTGTCCTGATCCTGCCTTAGTGGAAATTTTTTCAGTTTTTCACCATCAAGACTGACGTTGGCTGTGGGTTTTTCATATATGGCCTTTATTATGTTTAGGTAAGTTCCTTCTCTGCCTATTTTCTGGAGAGTTTTTTATCATAAATTGGTGTTGAATTTTTTCAAAAGCTTTTTCTGCATCTATTGAGATTAGCCTTAGTTTTTTTATCCTTCAGTTGGTTAATATGATGTATCACATTGATTGATTTGCATATATTGATGAATCCTTGCATTCATGGGTTAAACCCCACTTGATTATGATGTATGATCCTTTTAATGTGCCTTTGGATTCTGTCTGCTGTTATTTTGTTGAGAATTTTGGCATCTATGTTCATCAGTGATATTGGCCTGTAGTTATTTTTTGGTGACATATTTGTCTGGTTTTGATATCAGGGTGGTGGTGGCCTCATAGAATGGGTTTGGGAGGGTTCCTCCCTCTGCTGTATTTTGGAAGAATTTGAGAAGGATAGGTTCTTTTTTTTATTTTTTATTTTTATTTTTATTCATTTATTTTTTTTAAACATCTTTTTTGGAGTATAACTGTTTTACAATAGTGTGTTAGTTTTTCCTTAACAACAAAGTGAATCAGTTATACATATACATATGTTCCCATATCGCTTCCCTCTTGCATCACCCTCTCTGCCACCCTCCCTATCCCACCCCTCTAGGTGGTCACAAAGCACAGAGGTGATCTGCCTGGGCTATGCGGCAGCTTCCCACTGGCGATCTAATTTATATTTGATAGTGTATATACATCCGTGCCACTCTCTCACTTCATCACAGCTTACCCTTACCCCTCCCCATATCCTCATGTCCATGCTCTAGTAAGTCTGTGTTTTATTCCCGTCCTACCACTAATCTCTTCAAGACATTTTTTTTACCCTTAGAGTCCATATATATGTGTTAGCATATGGTATTTGTTTTTCTCCTTCTGACTTACTTCACTCTGTGTGACAGAATCCAGGTCCATCCACCTCATTATAAATAACTCAGTTTCAATTCTTTTTATGGCCGAGTAATATTCCATTGTAAATATGTGCCACATCTTCTTTATCCATTCATCTGTTGATGGACATTTAGGTTGCTTCCATGTCCTGGCTATTGTAAATAGAGCTGCAATGAACATTTTGGTACATGAGTCTTTTTGAATTATGGTTTTCTCAGGGTATCTGCCCAGTAGTGAGACTGCTGGGTCGTATGGTAGTTCTATTTGTAGTTTTTTAAGGAACCTCCATACTGTTCTCCATAGTGGCTGTATCAATTTACATTCCCACCAGCAGTGCAAGAGGGTTCCATTTTCTCCACACCCTCTCCAGCATTTATTGTTTCTAGAGTTTTTGATGATAGCCAATCTGACCGGTGTGAGATGATATCTCATTGTAGTTTTGATTTGCATTTCTCTAATGATTAATGATGTTGAGCATTCTTTCATGTGTTTGTTAGCAATCTGTATATCTTCTTTGGAGAAATGTCTATTTAGTTCTTCTGCCCATTTTTGGATTGGGCTGTTTGTTTTTTTGTTATTGAGCTGCATGTGTTACTTATAAATTTTGGATATTAATCCTTTGTCAGTTGCTTCATTTGCAAATATTTTCTCCCATTCTGAGTGTTGTCTTTTGGTCTTGTTTATGGTATCCTTTGCTGTGCAAAAGCCTTTAAGTTTCATTAGATCTCATTTGTTTATTTTTGTTTTGATTTCCATTTCTCTAGGAGGTGGGTCAAAAAGGATCTTGCTGTGATTTATGTCATAGAGTGTTCTGCCTATGTTTTTCTCTAAGAGTTTGATAGTTTTGGCCTTACATTTAGGTCTTTAATCCATTTTGAGCTTATTTTTGTGTATGGTGTTAAGGAGTGTTCTAATTTCATACTTTTACATGTAGCTGTCCAGTTTTCCCAGCACCACTTATTGAAGAGGCTGTCTTTTCTCCATTGTATATCCTTCCCTCCTTTATCAAATATAAGGTGGCCATATGTTTGTGGGTTTATCTCTGGGCTTTCTATCCTGTTCCATTGATCTATATTTCTGTTTTTGTGCCAGTACCATACTGTCTTGATTACTGTAGCCTTGTAGTAGAGTCTGAAGTCAGGGAGCCTAATTCCTCCAGCTCCATTTTTCATTCTCAAGATTGCTTTGGGTATTTGGGGTCTTTTGTGTTTCCATACAAATTGTGAAATTTTTTGTTCTAGTAATGTAAAAAATGCCAGTGGTAATTTGATAGGGATTGCATTGAATCTGTGGATTGCTTTGGGTAGTAGAGTCATTTTCACAATGTTGATTCTTCCAATTCAAGAACATGGTATATTTCTCCACCCATTTGTATCATCTTTAATGTCTTTCATCAGTGTCTTACAGTTTTCTGCATACAAGTCTTTTGTCTCCTTAGGTAGGTTTATTCCTAGATATTTTATTCTTTTTGTTGCAATGGTAAATGGCAGTGTTTTCTTATTTTCACTCTCAGATTTTTCATCATTAGTGTATAACAATGCCAGAGATTTCTATGCATTAATTTTGTATCCTGCAACTTTACCAAATTGATTGATTAGCTCTAGTAGTTTTCTGGTAGCATCCTTAGGATTCTCTATGTATAGTATCATGTCATCTGCAAACAGTGACAGCTTTACTTCTTCTTTTCCTATTTGGATTCGTTTTATTTCTTTTTCTTCTCTGATTGCTGTGGCTAGAATTTCCAAAACTAGGTTGAATAAGAGTGGTGAGAGTGGGCAACCTTGTCTTGTTCCTGATCTTAGTGGAAATGGTTTCAGTTTTTCACCATTGAGAACAATGCTGGCTGTGGGTTTGTCATATATTGCCTTTATTATTTTGAGGAAAGTTGCCTCTATGCCTACTTTCTGCAGGGTTTTTATCATAAATGGGTGTTGAATTTTGTCAAAAGCTTTCTCTGCATCTATTGAGATGATCATATGGTTTTTCTCCTTCAGTTTGTTGATATGGTGTATCATGTTGATTGATTTGCGTGTATTGAAGAATCCTTGCATTCCTGGAATAAACCCCACTTGATCATGGTGTATGATCCTTTTAATGTGCTGTTGCATTCTGTTTGCTAGTATTTTTCTGAGGATTTTTGCATCTATGTTCATCAGTGATATTGGCCTATAGTTTTCTTTCTTTGTGACGTCTTTGTCTGGTTTTGGTATCAGGGTGATGGTGGCCTCATAGAATGAGTTTGGGAGTGTTCCTCCCTCTGCTATCTTTTGGAAGAGTTTGAGAAGGATAGGTGTTAGCTCTTCTCTAAATGTTTGATAGAATTCGCCTGTGAAGCCATCTGGTCCTGGGCTTTTGTTTGTTGGAAGATTTTGAATCACAGTTTCAATTTCAGTGCTTGTGATTGGTCTGTTCATATTTTCTATTTCTTCCTGGTTCAGTCTCAGAAGGTTGTGCATTTCTAAGAATTTGTTCATTTCTTCCAGGTTGTCCATTTTATTGGCATACAGTTGCTTGTAGTAATCTCTAATAATCTTTTGTATTTCTGCAGTGTCAGTTGTTACATCTCCTTTTTCATTTCTAATTCTATTGATTTGAGTCTTCTCCCTTTTATTCTTGATGAGTCTGGCTAATGATTTATCAATTTTATCTTCTCAAAGAACCAGCTTTTAGTTTTATTGATCTTTGCTGTTCTTTCCTTCACTTCTTTTTCATTTATTTCTGATCTGATCTTTATGATTTCTTTCCTTCTGCTCAATTTGTGGTTTTTTTGTTCTTCTTTCTCTAATTGCTTTAAGTGCAAAGTTAGGTTGTTTATTCGAGATGTTTCCCGTTTCTGAAGGTATGATTGTTTTGCTATAAACTTGCCTCTTAGAACTGCTTTTGCTGTATCCCATAGGTTTTGGTTCGTCGTGTCTCCATTGTCATTTGTTTCTAAGTATTTTTTGATTTCCTCTTTGATTTCTTCAGTGATCAGTTCGTTGTTAAGTAGTGTATTGTTTAGCCTCCATGTGTTTGTATTTTTTACAGATCTTTTCCTGTAATTGATATCTAGACTCATAGCTTTGTGGTCGGAAAAGGTACTTGATATGATTTCAATTTTCTCAAATTTTCCAAGGCTAGATTTGTGACCCAATATATGATTGTTCCTGGAAATGTTCCATGAACACTTGAGAAAAATGTGTATTCTGTTGTTTTTGGATGGAATGTCCTATAAATATCAATTAAGTTCATCTTGTGTAATGTATCATTTAAAGCTTGTGTTTCCTTATTTATTTTCATTTTGGATGATCTGTCCATTGGTGAAAGTGGGGTGTTAAAATCCCCTACTATGATTCTCTTACTGTCGATTTCCCCTTTTAAGGCTGTTAGTATTTGCCTTATGTATTGAGGTGCTCCTATGTTGGGTGCATAAATATTTACAATCATTATATTTTCTTCATGGATCGATCCCTTGATCATTATGTAGTGTCCTTCTTTGTCTCTTGGAATAGACTTTATTTTAAAGTCTATTTTGTCTGATATGAGAATTGCTACTCCAGCTTTCTTCTGATTTCCATTTGCATGGAATATCTTTTTCCATCCCCTTACTTTCAGTCTGTATGTGTCCCTAGGTTGCCGTGGGTCTCTTGTAGACAGCATATATATGGGTCTTGTTTTTGTATCCATTCAGCCAGTCTGTGTCTTTTGGTGGGAGCATTTAAATCATTTACATTTATGGTAATTATCGATATGTATGTTCCTATTACCATTTACTTAATTGTTTCGGGTTGTTCTTGTAGGTCTTTTCCTTCTCTTGTGTTTCTTGCCTAGAGAAGTTCCTTTAGGATTTGTTGTAGAGCTGGTTTGGTGGTGCTGAACTCTCTCAGTTTTTGCTTGTCTGTAAAGGTTTTAATTTCTCCATCAAATCTGAATGAGATCCTTGCTGGGTAGAGTAATCTTGGTTGTAGGTTTTTTTCCTTCATCACTTTAAATATGTCCTGCCACTCCCTTCTGGCTTGTAGAGTTTCTGCTGAAAGATCAGATGTTAACCTTATGGGGCTTCCCTAGTGTGCTATTTGTTGTTTTTCCCTATCTGCTTTTAATATGTTTTCTTTGTATTTAGTTTTTGACAGTTTGATTATTATGTGTCCTTGCGTGTTTATCCTTGGGTTTATCCTGTATGGGACTCTGTGCTTCCTGGACTTGATTGACTATTTCCTTTCCTATATTAGGGAAGTTTTCAACTATAATCTCTTCAAATATTTTCTCAGTCCCTTTCTTTTTCTCTTCTTCTTCTGGGACCCCTATGATTTGAATGTTGGTGCGTTTAATGTTGTCCCAGAGATCTCTGAGACTGTCCTCAGTTCTTTTCATTCTTTTTTCTTTCTTCGGCTCTGCAGTAGTTATTTCCACTATTTTATCTTCCAGGTCACTTATTCGTCCTTCTGCCTCAGTTATTCTGCTACCGATCCCACCTAGAGTATTTTTCATTTCATTTATTGTGTAACTCATCGTTGCTTGCTTCCTCTTTATTTCTTCTACGTCCTTGTTAACTGTTTCTTGCAATTTGTCTATTCTATTTCCAAGATTTTGAATCATCTTTACTATCATTATTCTGAATTCTTTTTCAGGTAGACTGTCTATTTCCTCTTCATTTGTTAGGTCTGGTGTCTTTTCATCTTGCTCCTTCATCTGTTGTGTGTTTTTCTGTCTTCTCATTTCGCTTATCTTACTGTGTTTGGGGTCTGCTTTTTGCACGCTGCAGGTTCGTAGTTCCCGTTGTTTTTGGTGGCTGTCCCCAGTGGCTAAGGTTCGTTCAGTGGGTTGAGTAGGTTCCCTGGTTGGGGCGACTAGTGCCTCTGTTCTGGTGGATGAGGCTGGATCTTGTCTTTCTGGTGGGCAAGTCCACGTCTGGTGGTGTGTTTGGGGATGTTGGTAACCTTATTATGATTTTAAGCAACCTCTCTGCTAATGGTTGGGGCTGTAGACCTGTCTTGCTCTTTGTTGGGGCTAGGGTGTCCAGCACTGTTCGTTGCTGGTCCTTGAGTGAAGCTGGGTCTTGGTGTTGAGATGGACATCTCTGGGAGATTTTCGCCATCTGATATTACGTGGAGCTGGGAGGTCTCTTGTGGACTAGTGTCTTGAGGTTGGTTCTCCCGCCTCAGAGACACCACCCTGGTGCCTGGCTGGGGTGCCAAGAGCCTTTAATTCACACAGCTCCAAATAAAAGGGAGAAAAAATAGAAAGGAAAGAAAAGGAAGGAAGGATGGAAGGAAGGAAGGAGGGAGGGAGGGAATGAAGGAAGAAAGGAAGGAAGGAAGAAAGCAAGAAAGGAAGGAAGGAAGTTGGAGAGGAAGAAAGGGAGGAAGGAAGAGAGGAAGGGAGGAAGGAAGGGAGGAAGGAAGGGGGAAGGAAGGAAGAAAGGAGGGAAGAAAGGAAGGAAGAAAGGAAGAAAGAAAGGGAGAAGACAGAGTAGGATAAAGTATAGTTATTAAAATAAAAAATAATTGTTAAGAAGAAAAATTTATATTAAAAAAAAAAAAAAAACAGAAAAACGGGTCGGTCTAACCCTAGGCCAAATGGTGAAAGCAAAGCTATACAGACAAAATCTCACACAGCAGCACACACATACACACTCACAAAAAGAAAAAAAGGGGAAAATAATAGTATATCTTGCTCCCAAAGTCCACCTCCTCAACTTGGGATGATTCGTTGTCTATTCAGTTTTTCCACAGATGCAGGGCACTTCAAGTTGATTGTGGAGCTTTAATCCGCCGCTTCTGAGGCTGCTGGAAGAGACCTCCCCCTCTCCTCTCTGCACAGCTCCTGGGGTTCAGCTTTGGACTTGGTCCCACCTCTGCATGTAGGTCATCTGAGGGCATCTGCCCTTCGCTCAGACAGGACGATGTTAAAATAGCAGTTGATTCGGGGGCTCCAGCTCACTCAGGTAGGGGGGAGGGAGTGGCACGGGTGCGGGGCGAGTCCCCAGTGGCAGAGGCCGACGTAATGCTGCACAGGCCCAAGGCACACCACGCGCTATCCCGCGGAAGCTGTCGCTGAATCCCGGGACCCCAGTAATGGCGGGCTGAACAGGCTCCCGGGAGGGCCAGTGTGGAGAGTGACCTGTGCTCATACACAGGCCTCTTGCTGGTGGCAGCAGTAACCTTAGCATCCCACACCCGTCTCTACTGTCTGTGCCGACAGCCGCGGCTCGCGCCGTTTCTGGAGCTCCTCTATGTGGTGCTCTTAATCCCCTCACCTCACGCCCGAGGAAGCAAAGAGGCAAGAAAAAGTCTCTTGTCTCTTTGGCAGCTCTGCGCCCATTTCTGGGGCTCCTTTAAGCGGCGCGCTTAATTCCCTCCTCTCGCACCCAGGAAGCAAAGAGGGAAGAAAAGGTCTCTTGCTTCTTTGGCATCTCCAGACTTCAACCGGACTCCCTCCCTGCCAGCCGTGGCACACTCCACCTTCAGGCTGTTTTCATTCTGCCAACTCCAGAGTTTTCCCTGGGATCCGACTGAACCCCGAAACTCAGCTCCCGGCCCCGCCCACACCGGCAGGGGAGCAGACAAGCCTCTCGGTCTTGTGAGTGCCAGTCGGCACCGATCCTCTGCGGGAATCTCTCCACTTTGCCCTCCGCACCCTGTCGCTGAGCTGTCCTCTGCGGCTCTGGAGCTTCCCCCTCCCTCACCCGCAGTCTCCGCCCGCGAAGGGGCTTCTAGTGTGTGGGAGTCTTTCCTCCTTCACGGCTCCCTCCCACTGGTGTAGGTCCCGTCCCTATTCTTTGTCTCTGTTTATTCTTTTTTCTTTTGCCCTACCCAGGTATGTGGGGAGTTTCTTGCCTTTGGGGAGGTCTGAGGTCTTCTGCCAGCGTTCAGTGGGTGTTCTATAGGAGAGGTTCCACGTGTAGATGTATTTCTGATGTCTCTGTGAGGAGGAAGGAGATCTCCGTGTCTTACTCTTCCGCCATCCTTAAGCCATCTCTGAGAAGGATAGGTTCTTAGCTCTTCACTAAATGTTTGATAGAATTTTTCTGTGAATCCATCTGGTTCTCAGGTTTGGTTTGTTGGAAAATTTTACACCACAGTTGCAATTTTGGTGCCTGTGATTGGTCTGTTTATATTTTCTATTTCTTCTTGGTTCAGTCTTGGAAGGTTGTCTTTTCTAAGAATTTGTCCATTTCTTCCAGGTTGTCCATTTTATGGGCATATAGTTGCTTGTAGTAATCTCTCAGGATCCTTTGTATTTCTGCAGTGTCAGTTGTTACTTCTTTTTCATTTCTAATTCTGTTCATCTGAGTCTTTTTCTTTTTTTTTCTTGATGAGTCTAGCTAATTTTTTATGAATTTTCTTTATCTTCTCAAAGAACCAGATTTTAATTTTATTGATGTTTGCTACCGTTTTCTTCATTTATTTGTGACCTGATTTTTTTTATTTCTTCCCTTCTGCTAACTCTCAGGTTTTTTAGTGCTTCTTTCTCTAATTGCTTTAGGTGTAAGGTTATGTGTTTTATTTGACATTTTTCTTGTTTCCTGAGGTACAGTGTGTTGCTATGAACTTCCCTCTTAGAATTGCTTTTGCTCTATCCCATAGGTTTTTGGCCAATGTGTTTTCATTGTCCTTTGTTTCTAGGTATTTTTTAAATTTCCACTTTGATTTCTTCAGTAATCTCTTGTTCATTGAGTAGTGTATTTTTTAGCCTCCATGTGTTTGCCTTTTTTTTTTTTTTCTTTTTTTTTTCCTGTAACTGATATCTATCCTCATAGCATTGTGGTTGGAAGAGATACTTGATATGATTTCAATTTTCTTAAATTTACCAAGGCTTGTTTTGTGACCCAAGATATGGTCTATCCTAGAGAATGTTCTATGAACACTTGAGAAGAAATTGTATTCTGATATTTTGGGATGGAATATCCTATAAATAACAATGAAGTCCTTCTTCTTTAATGTGTTATTTAAAGTTAGTGTTTCCTTGTTTATTTCTATTTTGGATGATCTGCCCTTTGGTGAAAGTGGGCTGATAAAGTCCCCTAATATTATTGGGTTATTCTTGATTTCCCCTTTTATGTCTGTTAGCATTTGCCTTATGTATTGATGATTTACTATGTTGGGTGCATAAATATTTACAATTATTATATCTTCTTGGTTTGATCCCTTGATCATTATGCAGTGTCCTCCTTTGTCTCTTTAATTGTCTTTATTTTAAAGTCTATTTTATCTGGTATGATAATTGCTACTCCAGCATTCTTTTGATTTCCATTTGCATGGAATAGCTTTTTCCATCCCCTCACTTTCAGTCTGTAGGTGTCCCTAGGTCTGAAGTAGGTCTGTTGTGGATAGCATATATATGGGTCTTGTTTTTGTACCCGTTCAGCCAGTCTATGTCTTTTGGTTGGAGCATTTAATCCATTTGCATTTAAGGTAATTATCAATATGTATTTTCCTATTACCATTTTCTTAATTGTTTTTGTAGGTCTTTTCCTTCTCTTGTGTTTCCTGCCTAGAGAAGTTCTCTTAGCGTTGCTGTAAAACTGGTTTGGTGGTTCTGAATTATCTTAGCTTTGCGTGTCTTTAAAAATGTTAGTTTCTCTTTTGCATCTGAATGAGATCCTTGCTGAGTAGAGTAATCTTGATTGTAGATTTTTCTCCTTCACACTTTAAATATGTCCTGCCACTCCCTTTTGGCTTGCAGAGTTTCTGCTGAATGGTCAGCCTTTAACCTTATGGGGATTCACTTCTATGTTATTTGTTGCTTTTCCCTTACTGCTTTTAATATTTTTCTTTTTATTTAATTTTGTATAGTGTGATTAATATGATTTTTGGCATGTTTGTCCTTGGATTTATCCTGTATGGGACTCTCTGTTCTTTCTGGAGTTGATTGACTATTTCCTTTCCTATATTAGGGAAGTTTTCAACTATAATCTCTTCAAATATTTTCTCAGTCCCTTTCTTTTTCTCTTCTTCTTCTTGGACACCTATAATTCAAATGTTGATGCATTTAATGTTGTCCAAAGGTCTCTGAGACTGTCCTTAGTTCTTTTCATTGTTTTTTCTTTATTCTGCTCTGCAGTAGTTATTTCCACTTTTTTATCTTCTAGCTCAATTATCTATTCTTGTTTCTCAGCTCTTCTGCTACTGATTCCTTCTAGAGAACTTTTAGTTTCATTTATTTTGTTGTTCATCATTGTTTGTTTGCCCTTTTTTTCTTCTAGGTCCTTGTTTAGTGTTTCTGTATTTTCTCCATTCTATTTCCAAGATTTTGGATCATCTTTACTATCATTACTCTGAATTCTTTTTCAGGTAGACTGCTTTTTGCCTCTTCTTTTGTTTGGTCTGGTGGGATTTTACCTTGCTCTTTCATTTGCTGCATATTTCTCTGTCTTCCCATTTTGCTTAACTTGTTGTATTGGGGTCTACTCTTTGTAGGCTGCAGGTTCGTATTTCCTGTTGTTTTTGGTGTCTGCCCCCAGTGGCAAGGTTGTTTCAGTGGCTTGTGTAGGCTCCCTGGTGGAGAGGACTTGTGCCTCTGTTCTGGTGGTTGAGACTAGATCTTTTCCTTCTGTTGGGCACGACCATGGCTGGTGGTATGTTTTGGGGTGTCTGTGAACTTAGTATGATTTTAGGCAGCCTCTCTGCTAATGGGTGTGTTTGTGTTCCTGTCTTGCTAGTTGTTTGGCATGGGGCGTCCAGCACTGAGGCTTGCTGGCCATTGGGTTGAACTGCATTTTAGCCTTGAAATGGAGATCTCTGGAAGAGCTCTCATTGATTGATATTGTGTGAGGCTGGGAGGCCTCTGGTGGCCCAATATCCTGAACTTGGCTCTCCTACGTCAGAGGCTCAGGCTTGACACCCAGTTGGAGCACCAAGACCCTGTTAGCCACACGGCTTACATCTAAACGGGTTAAATTCTCCAATACAGAGGCACAGGGTGGCCTGCTTTCTGTACTTCACTCAGTCCTCCAGCTGAGCATTTTCTTCTGGGCCTGGTCAATATTGAGAGCCTGCTTTAGATCCAGGTCCAGCTGAATTCTTTAGCGTCTAGAAGCAGCTGTCATCCTCATCCTCCCCTATTCCTGCTGCAACTTGTCACTGTCACGAACCTGGAGCACCCGAGGTTCTGCCCCTTATGCTCAGTTTAGTTGGATTGCTCTTATTCTCATTGAGGTTGTAAGAGTTATCTGTATATTCAGCCTACAGGTTATTTATCAGATTGGCAAATATTTTCCCTTAGTCAGCATGATTTGTCTTTTCATTTTGTAAATGATATATTTTGAAGCACAATATTTTGAATTTTAATGATGTATAATTCATCAATATTTTATTTTTTCATTATGATTTTGGTGTTACATTTAAAAAGTCATACCCTAACACAATATTTATCAACAATAACACAATTGACATTTTTGACCATAAGTTCTTTGTTTTGTGAGGATACCCTGTACATTATAGGATGTTTAGCACCTTCCCTGGCTTCTGCCCACTAGACACCAACAGCACTTCCCTGGTTTTAAGAACTGAAAATGTCTTTATATATTGCCACATATGCATGATAGGAGCAAAATCTCTCCTAGTGGAAAATCACTTGCTTAAACAAAGGTATTTTGTATTTTCCTCTATGTTTTCTTCTTAATTATATATAGCCTCAGCTCTGACATTTATGTCTCTGAACAATTTTAATGTTGATTGAACCATGTGAGGAATGCAACAAAAGAAACTTTTTGCTTGAAATTGTCCTACCATTATTTTTGAAAATATTTGTCTTTCCTCTTAGAATTGCCTAGGTATATATATTTTAAAATTAACTGACCAATAATTTAAAACTTTATTTCTGGACTCCCAATTTTGTTCCATATATGTAGATTTCTATTCATATGCAATTAACACACTGTCTTGTTAAGTATAGCGTTACAGTAAGTTTTGAATTTGGGAAGTGAAAGCCTGCTAACTTTTTTTCTTTTTCAAGAGTATTTTGGCTTTTCTGGGTCTTTTGCATTTCTCTATAAATTTTAAAATTAGTTTGTCAATGTCTTCAAAGAAAGGCTGCCAGAATTTTGTACAGATATATTGAATTGCAGATCCATTTTGTGAGAATTACCATCTTAAAAGTATTCAGAAGAATATACTTTCAGGGAAGTTTTCTATAGTTCATTAGAAGTATTCAGTCTTGGGCTTCCCTGGTGGCGCAGTGGTTGAGAGTCTGCCTGCCGATGCAGGGGACACGGGTTCATGCTTCGGTCCGGGAGGATCCCATATGCCGCGGAGCGGTTGGGCCCGTGAGCTGTGGCCGCTGGACCTGCGCGTCTGGAGCCGAGGCCACAGCAGTGAGAGGCCTGCGTACCACAAACAAACAAACAAAAAAGGTATTCAGTCTTCCAATCTCTGAACATGGAACTTCTCAACATTTATTTAGATCTTAATTCCCCTCAATAATATTTCTCAAATTATAGAATCAAAATTTACCCTTTATTTTGTGAGCATATTATTCTCTTTGATACTATATTATAAAAGTATCACTTTATTCTATTAAGTGAAGTAAGCCAGAGAGAGAAAGACAAATATCATATGATACCACTTATGTATGGGATTAAACAAAAATGATACAAATGAACTTATTTACAAAACAGAAATAGACTCACAGACATAGAAAAAAAATCTTATGATTATCAAAGGTGAAAGTGGGAGTGGGGAGAAAATTAAGAGTTGGGAAATTAACATATACACACTACTATATGTAAAATAGGTAAACAACAAGATCTACTGTATAACACATGAAACTATATTCAGTATCTTGTAATAACCTATAATGGAAACAAATCTGAAAAATAATATATATATATAAATATATGTGTGTGTATGTATGTATAAAGGAATCAATTTGCTGTACACTTGAAACTAATACATTGTAAACTAACCATATATATGTATATATATGTGTATAACCATATATATATATATATACATATACAAAAAAATAAAGAACACAGAAAACATAGTATATTGCTTACCTTAACTCCTTTGCAATATCTCAGGTCACTGTAGTGGTAAAATTCTTGCTGGAAATTATCTTCAAGTAATGTCCCCTGGTTAAAAGACATTTTCACACTGGGTAAGTCCTGCATCAGTTCAAACACAGACAGTCTTACAAGTGGGGTCTTTGAGGGAATTCCTATAGAGGTAAAATGATGACAAGTCATTGAGAATGAGGAAATGAACAGACTTCAGCTCTGATCTTCTCCTTCTTATCTCTTTCAGGCTGCTAGAGGAATATAGTTGTTAATTTCCAAGGCTGGAGAATAAAATGGGACTAGGGTAAGTAAAAATGCTGCATAACTCACTGTTCTTACTGAGATTCAACCATTTTTCACAAATTCCTGCTCCTTGGCTTTCTTTGAGCATTTGGCTAGTTTTCAGAATAGTACTGAGAAAGTTTATTCTGACAATTTTTGCTAGGGTGGGCTTTTTCAGGAGGTTGCTTTTATAGAAAAGATAATCATTTTCATATATTCTCACTTTCCCAGTTTTACTGACAGTATCTTGATCATTGGTTCTTGCTCTAGTTTCAATCATATAAGCTCTGTGTCTCCTGGTGTTTTTAGATCTTTCACATTTAATGTGGTTAATTATACGGTTGTAT
The DNA here is from genome assembly GCF_026419965.1 of Kogia breviceps. Lineage (NCBI taxonomy): Eukaryota > Metazoa > Chordata > Mammalia > Artiodactyla > Physeteridae > Kogia > Kogia breviceps. The sequence continues at coordinate 54,682,849 of NC_081330.1, forward strand.
TTAAATATATCATCTTGCTAATTATTTCCTACTTGTTGAATCTGGTCAATGTTTTTCTTTTACTTATGTTATTTAAGTATGTTTATGTTTCCTTTCTTTCTTCTATTGTATCTTTTATTTTTCCTCATATTTTTTTAAGTTTTATTTCTGGTTGTCTTAAGATTTTCAATACACCATTGTTAAATAACTGAAATTTCCTATCAAATAATGTTTCACATTATCTAGTGTAGTGTTAAGACATTAAAACAGTATGCTCCTAATGCCTCTCCACCATTCTTTGTGTTATTATTGTCACATTTTTTTCTTTCACATGTAGTTTAAACACACAATATATTTGTTCTCACTTTGCTGTATAAAATGAGTTCTGTTTTATATTAATTAAAAGTAAGAAAAATAATTTTATATTTATCTGCATTTATGTCATTTCCAGTGCTCTTTTTTGTGTGTGTGTGTGTGTTTGTACACATGTGTGTGTATGTCTGTGTTGATTGCAATTTTTGCTTGATATAATGCTATTTTTTGCTTAATAAATTTCCTTTAACATTTATGGTAGTGTTGATATCATGGTAATATATTTTCTTTCTTTCTTTTGAAATCTGCCTTTATTTCTCCTTATTTTGGAGCATATTTCATTATATACAGGATACTTGCTTGATAACTTAAAAAAATTTTAGCTTCTTACTCTTTAAAAGTCATTCCATTGTCTTCTTGTTTGCTTTCTGATGAAAAATTTTCTGTAATTCGAAACCTTTTTCCTCCGTATATAATGTATCTTTTCTCTGGTTGTCTTTCCAAGTTTCTTTTTGTCTTTGGGATTCAGTAGTTTAAATATGATTCTTCTAGTTATAGTTTTAATGATGAAAATACATCCTACTTTGTGTTCTCTGAGCTTCTTGTATCTTGCTGTAGTTTATTGTTGGTTATTAATTTTTGGAAATCCTCAATCATTGTTTATTTACATGTTTATTCTGCTCTATTCTTTCATTCTCTTTCATATATTCCAATAACACATATATTAAACTGCTTAATATTATACCATGGCTCTTGAATACACAGTTAATTTTTTTATTATATTATTTTTCTTATTTTCTAGTTTAACTAATTTCTATTTACTTATCTTCAAGTTCAATGATTCTTTCTTTAGACATGTTGATTCTACTGAGGAGCCCATTAAGGCATATTTTATTTTATAATCATAATTTTCATTTCTAGCAATTCCTTTTGATACTTTCTTATTGTTTAAATTTATCAGAAGTACCCATGTGATTTTGCATATTGTTTATCTTTTGAAGTAATACCATTAACCTGTTAGTCACACTTATTTAAAATGTCCTTTTTGATTATTTCAACAGTATGTCATACTGTTACTGAATTAAGTCCTATGGGCCCCGCTCAGGCACTAGGGTAATGAAAAAAGAGGTAAAATCACCACTTTTGTTTTCACCCTTCCTCTCCTTTTTATTCTGTTTATCCTTTTATAGCTAGTTCCACACTTTACCAAATCACTGTTTTTTTTTTTTTTTCATTCAAGATAATGTCCAAACCTCTACAGCTTCACTTATCACCACTTTTCCATCTCTAGCTCTTTTATACTGTATCAATTCAATGGATACCATTATACTCACTCTTGTACTTTTTTTGGTCTGAATTTTCCTAACTATTGTTAAAAGATAAACTGAAGCATATTAAAATGTTTTTAAGATTATATGAGCACACCCCCTTCTTTCCTCCCTTCCTCTCTTCCTTCCTCCCTTTCTTCCTCTGCACCTTCCGTCCTTGCTTTCTTGCTTCCTTCCTTCATTTCTTCCTTCCTTTCTTCCTTCCTTCCCTCCCTCCCTCCTTCCTTCCTTTTCTTTCCTCTCTATTTATTCTACCTTTTATTTTGAGCCGTGTGGATTAAAGGTTCTTGGCGCCCCAGCCAGGCACCAGGGCGGTGTCCCTGAGGTGGGAGAACCAACCTCAAGACACTAGTCCACAAGAGACCTCCGAGCTCCACGTAATATCAGACGGCGAAAATCTCCCAGAGACCTCCATCTCAACACCAAGACCCAGCTTCACTCAAGGACCAGCAAAGAACAGTGCTGGACACCCTATCCCCAACAAAGAGCAAGACAGGTCTACAGCCCCATCCATTAGCAGAGAGACTGCCTAAAATCATAATAAGGTTACCAACATCCCCAAGCACACCACCAGACGAGGACCTGCCCACCAGAAGGACAAGATCCAGCCTCATCCACCAGAACAGAGGCACTAGTCCCCCCAACCAGGGAATCTACTCAACCCACTGAACCAACCTTAGCCACTGGGGACAGCCACCAAAAACAACAGGAACTACGAACCTGCAGCGTGCAAAAAGGAGACCTCAAACACAGTAAGATAAGCGAAATGAGAAGACAGAAAAACACACAACAGATGAAGGAGCAAGATAAAAACACACCAGACCTAACAGATGAAGAGGTAATAGCCAATCTACCTGAAAGAGAATTTAGAATAATGATGGTGAAGATGATGCAAAATCTTGGAAATAGAATAGACAATTTGCAAGAAACAGTTAACAGGGACCTAGAAGAAATAAAGAGGAAGCAAGCAACGATGAGCAACACAATAAATGAAATTAAAAATACTCTAGATGGGATCAATAGCAGAATAACTGAGGCAGAAGGACGGATAAGTGACCTGGAAGATAAAATAGTGGAAATAACTGCTGCAGAGCAGAAGAAAGAAAAAAGAATGAAAAGAACTGAGGACAGTCTCAGAGATCTCTGGGACAACATTAAACGCACCAACATTCGAATCATAGGGGTCCCAGAAGAAGAAGAGAAAAAGAAAGGGACTGAGAAAATATTTGAAGAGATTATAGTTGAAAACTTCCCTAATATAGGAAAGGAAATAGTCAATCAAGTCCAGGAAGCACAGAGAGTCCCATACAGGATAAACCCAAGAATAAACACGCCGAGACACATAATAATCAAACTGTCAAAAATTAAATACAAAGAAAACATATTAAAAGCAGCAAGGGAAAAACAACAAATAACACACAAGGGAATCCCCATAAGGCTAACATCTGATCTTTCAGCAGAAACTCTACAAGCCAGAAGGGAGTGGCAGGACATATTTAAAGTGATGAAGGAAAAAAACCTACAACCAAGATTACTCTACCCAGCAAGGATCTCATTCAGATTTGATGGAGAAATTAAAACCTTTACAGACAAGCAAAAACTGAGAGAGTTCAGCACCACCAAACCAGCTCTACAACAAATCCTAAAGGAACTTCTCTAGGCAAGAAACACAAGAGAAGGAAAAGACCTACAAGAACAACCCGAAACAAGTAAATGGTAATAGGAACATACATATCGATAATTACCTTAAATGTAAATGGATTAAATGCTCCCACCAAAAGACACAGACTGGCTGAATGGATACAAAAACAAGACCCATATATATGCTGTCTACAAGAGACCCACTTCAGACCTAGGGACACATACAGACTGAAAGTAAGGGGATGGAAAAAGATATTCCATGCAAATGGAAATCAGAAGAAAGCTGGAGTAGCAATTCTCATATCAGACAAAATAGACTTTAAAATAAAGACTATTACAAGAGACAAAGAAGGACACTACATAATGATCAAGGGATCGATCCATGAAGAAGATATAACAATTGTAAATATTTATGCACCCAACATAGGAGCACCTCAATACATAAGGCAAATACTAACAGCCTTAAAAGGGGAAATCGACAGCAACACAATTATAATGGGGGACTTTAACACCCCACTTTCACCAATGGACAGATCATCCAAAATGAAAATAAATAAGGAAACACAAGCTTTAAATGATACATTACACAAGATGGACTTAATTGATATTTATAGGACATTCCATCCAAAAACAACAGAATACACATTTTTCTCAAGTGTTCATGGAACATTCTCCAGGATTGATCATATATTGGGTCACAAATCTAGCCTTGGCAAATTTAAGAAAATTGAAATCGTATCAAGTATCTTTTCCGACCACAACGCTATGAGACTAAATATCAATTATAGGAAAAGATCTGTAAAAAATACAAACACATGGAGGCTAAACAATACACTACTTAATAACGAAGTGATCACTGAAGAAATCAAAGAGGAAATCAAAAAATACTTAGAAACAAATGACAATGGAGACACAACGACCCAAAACCTATGGGATACAGCAAAAGCAGTTCTAAGAGGCAAGTTTATAGCAATACAATCATACCTTAAGAAACAGGAAACATCTCGAATAAACAACCTAACTTTGCACTTAAAGCAATTAGAGAAAGAAGAACAAAAAAACCCCAAATTTAGCAGAAGGAAAGAAATCATAAAGATAAGATCCGAAATAAATGAAAAACAAACGAAGGAAACAATAGCAAAGATCAATAAAACTAAAAGCTGGTTCTTTGAGAAGATAAATAAAATTGATAAACCGTTAGCCAGACTCATCAAGAATAAAAGGGAGAAGACTCAAATCAATAGAATTAGAAATGAAAAAGGAGATATAACAACTGACACTGCAGAAATACAAAAGATTATTAGAGATTATTACAAGCAACTGTATGCCAATAAAATGGACAACCTGGAAGAAATGGACAAATTCTTAGAAATGCACAACCTGCCGAGACTGAACCAGGAAGAAATAGAAAATATGAACAGACCAATCACAAGCACTGAAATTGAAACTGTGATTAAAAATCTTCCAGCAAACAAAAGTCCAGGACCAGATGGCTTCACAGGCGAATTCTATCAAACATTTAGAGAAGAGCTAACACCTATCCTTCTCAAACTCTTCCAACAGATAGCAGAGGGAGGAACACTCCCAAACTCATTCTATGAGGCCAACATCACCCTGATACCAAAACCAGACAAAGACGTCACAAAGAAAGAAAACTACAGGCCAATATCACTGATGAACATAGATGCAAAAATCCTCAACAAAATATTAGCAAACAGAATCCAACAGCACATTAAAAGGATCATACACCATGATCAAGTGGGGTTTATCCCAGGAATGCAAGGATTCTTCAATATACGCAAATCAATCAATGTGATACACCATATCAACAAACTGAAGGAGAAAAACCATATGATCATCTCAATAGATGCAGAGAAAGCTTTTGACAAAATTCAACACTCATTTATGATAAAAACCTTGCAGAAAGTGGGCATAGAGGGAACTTTCCTCAACATAATAAAGGCCATATATGACAAACCCACAGCTAGCATCGTTCTCAATGGTGAAAAACTGAAACCATTTCCACTAAGATCAGGAACAAGACAAGGTTGCCCACTCTCACCACTCTTATTCAACATAGTTTTGGAAGTTCTAGCCACAGCAATCAGAGAAGAAAAAGAAATAAAAGGAATCCAAATAGGAAAAGAAGAAGTAAAGCTGTCACTGTTTGCAGATGACATGATACTATACATAGAGAATCCTAAGGATGCTACCAGAAAACTACTAGAGCTAATCAATGAATTTAGTAAAGTTGCAGGATACAAAATTAATGCACAGAAATCTCTGGCATTCTTATACACTAATGATGAAAAATCTGAGAGTGAAATTAAGAAAACGCTCCCATTTACCATTGCAACAAAAAGAATAAAATATCTAGGAATAAACCTACCTAAGGAGACAAAAGACTTGTATGCAGAAAACTATAAGACACTGATGAAAGAAATTAAAGATGATACAAATAGGTGGAGAAATATACCATGTTCTTGGATTGGAAGAATCAACATTGTGAAAATGACTATACTACCCAAAGCAATCTACCGATTCAATGCAATCCCTATCAAATTACCACTGGCATTTTTTACAGAACTAGAACAAAAAATTTCACAATTTGTATGGAAACACAAAAGACCCCGAATAGCCAAAGCAATCTTGAGAACGAGAAATGGAGCTGGAGGAATTAGGCTCCCTGACTTCAGACTCTACTACAAGGCTACAGTAATCAAGACAATATGGTACTGGCACAAAAACAGAAATATAGATCAATGGAACAGGATAGAGAGCCCAGAGATAAACCCACACACATATGGTCACCTTATCTTTGATAAAGGAGGGAAGGATATACAGTGGAGAAAAGACAGCCTCTTCAATAAGTGGTGCTGGGAAAACTGGACAGCTACATGTAAAAGTATGAAATTAGAACACTCCCTAACACCACACACAAAAATAAACTCAAAATGGGTTAAAGACCTAAATGTAAGGCCAGACACTATCAAACTCTTAGAGGAAAACATAGGCAGAACACTATACGACATAAATCACAGCAAGATCCTTTTTGACCCATCTCCTAGAGAAATGGAAATAAAAACACAAATAAACAAATGGGACCTAATGAAACTTAAAAGCTTTTGCACAGCAAAGGATACCATAAACAAGACCAAAAGACAACCCTCAGAATGGGAGAAAATATTTGCAAATGAAGCAACTGACAAAGGATTAATTTCCAAAATTTATAAGCAACTCATGCAGCTCAATAACAAAAAAACAAACAACCCAATCCAAAAATGGGCAGAAGAACTAAATAGACATTTCTCCAAAGAAGATATACAGATTGCTAACAAACACATGAAAGAATGCTCAACCTCATTAATCATTAGAGAAATGCAAATCAAAACTACAATGAGATATCATCTCACACCGGTCAGATTGGCCATCATCAAAAACTCTAGAAACAATAAATGCTGGAGAGGGTGTGGAGAAAAGGGAACCCTCTTGCACTGCTGGTGGGAATGTAAATTGATACAGCCGCTATGGAGGACAGTATGGAGGTTCCTTAAAAAACTACAAATAGAACTACCATACGACCCTGCAATCCCACTACTGGGAATATACCCTGAGAAAACTATAATTCAGAAAGACTCATGTACCAAAATGTTCATTGCAGCTCTATTTACAATAGCCAGGACATGGAAGCAACCTAAGTGTCCATCAACAGATGAATGGATAAAGAAGATGTGGCACATATATACAATGGAATATTACTCAGCCATAAAAAGAAATGAAACTGAGTTATTTATAATGAGGTGGATGGACCTGGAGTCTGTCATACAGAGTGAAGTAAGTCAGAAGGAGAAAAACAAATACCGTATGCTAACACATATATATGGACTCTAAGGGGAAAAAATGTCATGAAGAGGTTAGTGGTAGGACGGGAATAAAACACAGACTTACTCGAGCGTGGACTTGAGGATATGGGGAGGGGGAGGGGTGGGCTGTGACGAAGTGGGGGAGTGGCAGGGACATATATACACTATCAATTGTAAGTTAGATAGCTGGTGGGAAGCTGCTGCATAGCACAGGGAGATCACCTCTGTGCTGTGTGACCGCCTGGGGGGGTGGGATAGGGAGGGTGGGAGAGAGGGTGATGCAAGAGGGAGGAGATGTGGGAGCATGTGTGTATGTTTAACTGATTTAGTTTGTTGTAGAGGGAAAACTAACACACTATTGTAAAACAATTATACTACAATAAAGATGTTAAAAAAAAAAAAAAAAAAAAAAGAAAAAAAAAAAAAAAAAAAAAAAGATTATATGAGCACAAATTAGTTCAAATTAGACAGCATGCAATGTAGCAGATAGAAAGGAGCTCCAAGGAGTGGTAAAAAATAAAAGATTTTAAGGGCAGAAGGGAGCAGAGTAAGGAAGTTATACTAGGGAAAAAAGTGGATTTGTTACTGCAATTTTGGTTTCCTTTAGGTGATAGCAGGGGTTTATCAGGCAGATTACTTAATTAGTGCTGTTCAGGCAATTCCTGATTGACTGGCTTAAGATACCATTTCTGGGAGAGCTGAAACTGTATTTATGAAGCTTAGCATAAGTAACTCCATTTGGGCTTGTTTTCTGGATTTTAACACTGCATTTTTGCCTTATCTTTACTTATTCTTTAGGTTTTAATTTAAATATCTTCGCGTATAGAAAGTTTTCTTCCTTACTGAGTATATATGTCACAAATTAGGTACTTGTTAAGCATTTCTTGAATAATTGAAAAAATACAGAACAAAATTTTAAATATCATATGTGAAAAACCCAAGTACATATGTCAGAGAAAATGGCAATGTCTTATGAAGGATTAAGCAAAATTATTCTGGTTTTCCCCTTTAATGTGGGTTGCTTGTTGAAAGCTTTTGTGAGGTTCTACATAGAAAAGCATATTCACAACAACAACAACAACAAATAAAGAACGAAACCCTGTTCAGTTCCAGCAACAGGATCCCTTCAATTTAGTTATGAAAAGCCCATCACCCAATAAGTGTAATTCTTCTGAGCTCCTGTGGTTAATGAGTAAAGAAAAGTTCTTGATTTTTTAAGACTTGTGTAATTAGGTCCTCTGCTAATCCTTTAAGCAAATGCAAAGCACACTAAGGCTACAGAGACTCCTGCTTGTTGCATTTTCTACTAAATCACTCTATTTTCTCACCTTGGTAGCTACATTTGCCTACTTAGCAGCATGAATGGTCACTTGTTATTCGTGTATCAAAGTGCAAATGACTGAATGCAGCTCTATGTGAATACTCATTAATGCACAGCCCTTTTGTGTCTGCCACCCTTTAATTCATTTTACCACACTCCATGCACACAAAAAGCTGAGTTGAACAGCATTCTTAAATACACTTAACAGTGACCAAATGTAATTTTCTCATTCATTCACAAATGTAAAATATTTTAAAAGTTTATGAAATTAAGATATTTTCCTAAATAAATCATTTTGCTTAACTCTATACAGGTGTATGAAGTACATTATTTGCATGGTAAAACATGCATGTTATAAACTTGCTTTGAATTTCTAAGTACTTCTATTATCATAACTGCCCTAGAGCTGCAGGTGCACAGGATATTTATACCAAAAGCAAGAATAATGTATGAATTATTCCCTCTTCTAGCTACTTCCCCTCCTTACTTCACAGCCTGATAGTCTGATAGTAAATAGGACTATGTTCAAAAAAGAGGGACAAGAAAGAAACTTTACAGTTTGTGCCAAATGACTCTAATCCATCTAAGAAGGGCATAAATTAATCTTCTCACCACCCTTCCACCTCTGAGCATGAAGCTAGACACAGTATTTGTGCCTTGGGTCTTTAGGTGCTCTTATTCGTAAATAAATTGAATGACCTTCACCGATTTCAACCACTAACTGGTTCAGTTCACTAACAACATATTTTTATGGTTCTCCTTCCTTTTTAATGTAGACTTAGTGAAATATCCTTGTTTATGTGTTGCTTTCCCACAAAAGTGGAAGTTTGATCAGAATTCTCTGTGCATTAAACAAAAGGAAACAGATGAATAAGACCTAGGCATATTCCAAAAAGCTTCATGATTTGTTAATAATAAAAATTGCTATTGAGTTACTGACACAAGGAAGAGAAACTCTTTCTATCAGTTGTGTGTTTACATGATGACCTGTTTGCATTTTCAAATATAAAGTTTGATTTCCTGGTAATAACTTTGAATTGGTTTGAGTAATTTTGTAAAGAAGAATATTCAAGTATCCATTCTGAATAAGTTCTTGTTTTATTTAGATATGGGTGAGGAGAGAATATTTTTGTCTTTGTATTGTACTAAATAATTTGAGATTTGTTGGATAAGATTACGTTCAAATACTGAGAGAAAAAATATGTTGCTTATTTTCTTCTGGTTCCATCAAATGAAATTATAAATCTCTTTGTAAAGATTAGTTTATTTTAGATTCTCATGTAAAATTATCAAGTATACACAAGCCAGTGTAGGGCCTCAGAACAGGCCTCCCCAAGATGTGATGGAATCAAGGTAAAAAGCTTATAGGAAAATTGGTATATTTGAACAGGCTTCATATAAAATGACTGCATCTCTTTTACCTGATTGTATTGTGGGAATGGACATTGTATCTCACTGGGGAACATTTCCCCTACCTAGTAATATAAAACAGAAAGCATGTAAACCCATTCTTCAAGTACTATTAATTGGACATGTTAAAGGGAATCAACAAAATTGCAAGAGCAGAACAAAAAATCTTTTGATTTACATCTTAGAAATCTCATTGTTATAAAGGAACAAATTGAGGGTAATATAGTTGAATGAGTGGATTAACCTATGATGTCATTTAAGTTACATCTTACAAATCTTTGCAAAACTGTAAATGCAGCTCTAGAGGCAGTTCAAATTCTACCTGTTCCTTTTCATCAATTGCCTATTTATGTCAAAAGACTTGTAACCTCTCCAGGAACTCTTATCTAGAAGACCATCTGCAGTTTCTAAGACTGAAAGAAAAAAATAGGGAAAGGGGGCTTTTTCTAAATATAAACTTCTATATAAATAACCTTGCCCAAAAATCTGGTTCAAGAAAAACTTTAAAGCAAAAACTATAAGGTCTCCAATATTTATCTGTATGTCTGTGTATGTATGTTATAGATATGGTATTTTTCTACCTTTAGATGATATTACCAACATTTAATATAAAAATGCTCTATTTAATTAGCCTGAAAACAAACAAGCACTATATAAATTGAGTATACTCTCAAAAATATTGTAAAAACTAACCCAAATTTTTTTTTGATTTTACAGAATCAAAAATTTACAGAAATTTACAGAATTTACAAATTTACAGAAATTTTCTGTAAATAAAAGCTAGTTCAAGTTTGTTGGTTTAATTAGTACTGAAATATCTTTAGAGTTATTAACATTAAGTATAATACTTTTCTTCTACCTTGGTTTATTTAAAATAAGCTCACATTATCTCTGTACAAAATGTTTCAGCACAAAAAAAGAAAAAAAAATACTTAAGATGATGGTTAACTGCTTTAATGTCTCCTAAAATCTTCATGAGTAATCTCAATATGATTGTTAAGAATAAATGAATTAAATGGATGTAAATGAAATAAGAGCTTTTAGGTGAACTTTTAAACAATGATTATTTTATATGTCTACTTAAATAGTTGGCTGAATCTCTTTGGTAAGTTCCATCATTAGAGTTTTGCTAAATTAAGTTAAATAATGAGTTAATTTAAATTCATTGACTATCTAGATATATTCAAATAAGATAAAACATAGAATCATTAATTACTGAACATAGGTTTACCTACTTTGGGCTTCTTATTGCAGAGAAACTAAAGATAAATTTGGATTTGTTAGTAAACATATCTTGTGCCACGTTGAACATTTGTAATATTAAAAAGGGTACATTCCTTGAGAAATTTTGAAATGCATTCATACATTTTCCAATCTAATTAATGCTGTTATAACAAACAGTTTACAAGTACGTACTTCTTAGTTTTCACTAATAATTAAGGTTTTGAATGGTTAAAAATTCAAATTAATGTATGCAATTAAGACAGCTGGAAATAATAGGAGATACAACTCTGTATGCAAGGAAAAAAAAATTTTTTTTGGATAAGAGAATGTAATAAGAGATATGGAAATGTGTTTCTGTGAATGAGAGAGAGAGACTGAGACTTACATTGTGTGGTAAAGTTGGCTAAAATTGCATAAATTTATTATAAGGTTTATGGAACCTTTTGTTTCGCCTTTCAACTCTTTAATTGTCACTTTGGCCAAATACATAATTAAGTATAGTTTCATAATAATCTGTGATCTTATTTAGGTAAGGGTCTAAAACTTTTGATATTTTTGACAAACTTCCCAAAATCAAATTCTAAATGAAATCTTTTTTACCTCTAGTTAAATTTAAGATTTTTCAGAGACCCCCTGAAACATCTCAAAAGATATTCTCCTTCTCCCTATAAAAGAGAAATGCTACACTAGTTAGGCATGTTTGGTATGTTAAATTACATGTGAAACACTGTCAAATAAGTGATGCTTCTTAGATTATGTTTACAGGGAGATATGTTACTAACCTAAGTGTTACAGAAATAATATGAAATTCCTAGAAATCTGATACATCTTACTGATATGTCTTTGTGTAATGTTATCAGTCATAATTATAATTATTATCCTAAAAAATTGTATGTCACAGAAATAATCAAATTCCCGTGTCGGAGTCCACCCTGCTTTGGCGGCTGTATGGGCTAAACTGCTGAAGACAATGAAGGGTCTTGGGGACCAGGATGTGAGGGGGTTTGAGTGGCATTTGCTATCTTATGTTTATGGTAATCTGATATTGAAAAGAGTGTTGATATGTCGTTTGGCAGTGTATTGAATTTTCACCCAGCAATGTTGCCCGCCTGAATTACATCTCGCGAGGAGGCTGAAGTGGCCATAACTTGGCTTCCCTGGTGGCACAGTCATTAAGAATCTGCCTGCCAATGCAGGGGACATGGGTTAGAGCCCTGGTCCGGGAAGATCCCACATGCCACGAAGCAACTAAGCCCGTGTGCCACAACTACTGAGCCTGTGCTCTACAGCCCGTGAGCCACAAGTACTTAGCCTGCACACTACAACTACTGAAGTCTGTGCACCCAGAGCCAGTACCCCCAAAGAAGAGAAGCCACCGCAGTGAGAAGCCCACGCACAGTAACGAAGAACAGCCCTCTCTCGCCACAACTAGAGAAAGCCTGCGCACAACAACGAAGATCAAATGCAGCCAAAAACAAATAAATAAATAAATAACTTCATGAAAAAAAGTAACATCTATATTGAGAGATACTTCACATATCATACAATTCACCCATTTAAAGTATGGAATACAGTGGTTTGTGGATATATTCAGAGTTTTATGCAACCATCACCACAGTCAATTTGAGAACATTGTTTTCAACACCCTCCTTCCCCAAATCCCATATCCATTGGCAGTCATTCCCCATCTCCCACCCTAATCCTCCAGCCTTAGCAGCTACTAATCTACTTTCTGTCTCTATGAATTTGACTCTTCTGGACATTTCATATAAATGAAATCATAAAATATGTGGGTTTTCGTGGTTGGCTTCTTTCACTTAGCATAATGTTTTCAGAATTCATTCATGTAGTAGCACGGAGGAGTACTTCATTTCTTTTAAAAAAAAGTATTATTTGTTCACGTATTTTTATTGTTGAATAATATTTTTTGCATGGATATACCACGTTTTATATATCTGTTCATCAATTGATAGCCCTTTTGGTTGTATCCACTTTTTGGCTATTGTGAATGATGTTGTTATGAATATTCATGTACCGGTTTTAGTGTGGTAAGTGTTTTTATTTCCCTTGGATTTACACCTAGGAATAAAATTCCTGGGTCATGTGGTAAGTATGTTTAACCTTTTGAGGAGCTATCAAACTCTTTTCCAGAGCGGCTGCACCACTTTGCATTCCCATGAGCAGTGTACAAGAGTTCAGATTTCTCCACACTCAACAACACTTGTATTTTTCTGTGTTTTTGATTATAGCCATTCTATTGAGTGTGAATTTGTATCTCATTGTGATTTTAATTTGCCATTCCCTGATGACTAACGATGTTGAACATCTTTTCATGTGTTTGTTGGCCATCTGTGTATCTACTTTGGAGAAGTGTATATTCAGATCACTTGCCCATTTTTAGTTGGGCTGTTTGTCTTTTAATTATTGAATTCTAATAATTCTTTATATATTCTAGATGCAAGTTGCATGTCAAATATATGCTTTGCAGTTGTATTCTCTCATTCTGTGGATTATCTTCACTTTATTGAAATGCAAATGTTTTTTAATTTTGATAGTGTCCAAATTTATTTATTTTTCCTGTTTTCCTTTTTTTTTTTGGCCATGCCATGCAGCTTGCAGAATCTTGGTTCGCCAACCAGGGGTTGAACCCAGACCCTGGTAGTGAAAGCACCGAGTCCTAACCACTGCACTGTCATGGAATTCCCTCCATTTTTTTCTTTTGTTGCTTGTACTTTGGTGTCTTATCTAAGAAACCATTGCCTAATTCAAGGTCACAAAGATTTATGCATATGTTTTCCTCCAAGAGTTTAATAGTTTTAACTCATACATTTAGGTCTTTGATCTGTTAATTTTTGTATGTATATATGTATAAATTTTGAGTTTATGCAGCTTCAGTCTTTTGCATGTGGATATCCATTTGTTCTAACATCACTTACTGAAAAGACTTCCTTTTCCCATTAGATTGTCAAGCATCTTTATTAAAAATCAATTGACTATAAAAAAAAATTCCCGTGTCAATTGCATTATAATTAACTGTAATCAGATCTTTAGCCATGGCCATTTTTAAGTCTTTTAACAGACAGTTATTGTTTTCTCTGATGATTTTACAAATGTGTTTCATCTTCAGAGAGATTTACAGAAAGGACTTTGACAAGTCCTCTAAAATATAGGTTTCTGATAACTTTCAAATCATAAAGTTGAACTGGGTAATAATTTACAGGACTCTAATGAAGAAACTGAAGGCTCCATAAAACTGTTAAAAAAAATCAAGGTAAAGAATTAGTTACATGGGATCAAATAAACTGATGAGGATGATTATAATTTTTATGACTTTTTATTGCTGGCTCTTTAATGCTTTGATTTCCAGATACAAGAAAACCTTTCCTCTTAAGCTAACTATGACTTATAGTAATTTAGTAAAGTATAGCTTTGTAAGCAAAACTGAAGCATTTATTTTTTCCTCCCTACCTGACATGTCCAGAATTCAGAAACTCTTAGTGAGTATTCTTATTTTCATGTTAATATAGATATTTGCATAAGTTCAATGAGAATCTGTTCTCCTTATATAACAGGACACAGTTGGAAAATGGTTATATTTCTAAGGCTTTGGCTGAAATGTCATATTTGAGAGACGTGCATAGACTCAGATATGACCACACAATTTAAAAGGAAATAAGATTTACTATATGGAGCCAATAAAGCCCCTTGGGAAAACAGCCCAGTACATAGCTTACAGGTTTCCCAGCAGCCTTACCAGGTAAGTATGGAGATCACTGAGTGGCTGCACAGCAGGAGGCATGAAGATTGCCTATGCATGAGCTGTTATTGTGATTTCTCTCAAGTGTATATCAAGTTGTCCAACTTTATCTTGCATGGCTTCAGAAAAAGAGCAGATATTTGGGGTAGCTTGAGAAAAGAGTAATTCACCTAAATCTATCAGTATTGCAGACAAGTCTGAAGGCAAGTTATTGGCTTGGCTTCCTACCCTCCAGAGGCATTCAAAAGTTCAACCTGGAATTTGTCATGAAAAGTTATGGCAAAGCAGATTAAACAATTTTTTATGATCAATCATTATTCTTGCTGTACTTATGTAAATAATGAGAAAAAGTTAATTAAAACAATTTATTTTGCAAAACAATTAGTCTTAATTTGGCTCTCTTTGGTAAAAAATGAGGGTGATTTTAGAGAGAAAAATTATGTTTCAGCAATATACTTTTATGGATATTAGATTCTATTACTAGCTATTTTCTTTGAAGGTTTGTAAACTGAACTGGATACTGAATTCTATTAGTTTCTTCCAATAGTTGACTACAACTCTCCAAACTAATGTTTCTAATTTTTCTCCCACCTTTATGACTTGAAATCTTTAAGAACTAAATCTATTCTTTTTCTGAAGGCATGCAAGCTAAAGTTGGACAACTAGATATATACTTCAGAGAAACCAAAATAACAGCTAATGTATGGACAATCTTCATGCCAGTTGCTGTGCAGCTATTCAGGAAGATCAAAGGAGATAGTCAAACTGCAAACCAGAAAAATATATCAGATTGTCACTGCCTGCATTCATTCCACCTGAAGATGCTTCGAGCTAGACCTCTAGAAAGTTTTTCAATTAGCTGCCTTCAGATGTAAGAAACTGGGATTGTAGTCTATTCCAATTATTAACCATTATTTTTCTTTTGTTTCCATAGAAATGCCTTTTATTAAATACCTGATCACTTGCACCATAGGCTTAACTTTGAGAGCCCACCTGCATCACTGCCTCCTGAAATGAAAAACAACACTTTAACTGAACTTACCTAGTCTCAGGACTAAAAGACTGGTTCAATGAGATGGAGCAATCTACCAACTCAACTTCTGGACTGTGAAAATTGCAGGGAAGTTTCAGAGGAGGGAACTGTATGGGTACAGAACAGAACTCTCCAAGATGTGCCACTTTGACATGTGGATTATTTTGAGCTAAAGCTAATAGAGACCCAATGGACTCTAGAAAAAAATACTGCCACTCCCTCAACTACCTAGTATAATTCAAATTAGAGATTTTTCACAGGAAAAAAGAGTTTTTACCAGAGATAAATTTTATCTAAAAGGCCCCAACTTTATGGCATGGCAAACATTTAATTACCAAACATCTGCTCTTCTTATTGTCCTGTGAATGAGCCTCCTGTCATAGAAAGCCCCCAGGTCCCTATCCCATTTCTTAGCCCAGGATGGTATATATATCTCATTTTACCTTTCTGTCTCTGAACACCTCTGTATGTGGGATTCCTGTATGTATGAAATTAAATTTGCTTTTCTCCTGTTAGTCTGTCACATATCAATTTACTTCTTAGATTAGCCAAAACCTGGAAGTGTAGAGGAAAGTTTACTTTCTCTTTGACCAGTAAGTTTGAGCACAAATACAATGTTTTAAGTAGTTCTGGAATTACCTAATGAATGCACACTTAAATTAATGAGTGAATTTTCTATACGGGTCGTAAACTATGAACTGGATGTTACAGGAGCAGCAACTTGGAGGAAGCCAAGACTTGGGAACTGTTAACCCTTATGCTTGATTTTGCTTTGCTTGGTAGTCATACTACCCTAGAAGCTTCGATATAGTCTTTTTGTCAAGTAATAGTGGTGGAACATAGAAAAATATAGAGTAGAATTCTTCCCCTCTACTTTCTCAATCTAATATAAAAACATGTAGGATTTTTCACTTCTTCGGGTCTTAATTCCTTATGAAGTCTCTTGTGTCATATAAGACTTGTATTAAATTAATTTGTATGTTTTATCCTATTATTCAGTCTTATGTTAATTCAACTCTTACGCCCAGATAAAGAAAACCCTCAGAAGGTAAAGGTAAAATTTTGCCCACGATTAATTGAGAAATATTTATGAGCTAGACACTGAAAAGGAGTGGAATTTGCCACCCCAAAATACATCTCTTTGACATAGGATAATTTCAGGCTGATTCTTTTTAAGAACTGCAAACACATGGGAAGCTCTGAAAACCAAGTCAAAATTTATCCTTTTATAAGAGATATTTACATCTATAAGGGAAATCTTCTTTTGTAAGAGTGTCTCCCTTGCTGTGTCAGGAAAAAGGGGATAACTCTAAATCTCTAGAAACTCTTATCAACTGAGAAAGCAGTGACATAAAACTGCATGACAACCTTACCCTTGCTTACTGTGCTTTTCCTGGTCATCTCCCATAACTGACTCCCCACCCCCAACATCTTCTTTTGCCTTTAGATGAAGATGATATTTAAGGCAATAGCTTAAATTTTTGAGAGTTACTCAGTTTTCCCGGGTCTCTCCCACGTATACATTCTGTTAAAATTTTGCTTCTTTTTCTGCTGTTAATCTGTTTTATATAAATTTAATTATTAGATCAGCCAAAGAAACTAGAAGGGAAGAAGGTAAAACTTTTTCACTCCTGCAGCTCTATGCTGTATGCTGGGGAACATAACAATGAAAAAGACATGTGACTTTATCAAGCTTAGTTTTGGAAATACACAACAGAAGATAAGTGGTTATATCACTCTTCCTACATTACAAATGGAATAATCTGTAATCATTTTGCTCCTTCTACTACATTTATAGTTCTGTTGCTTTTGATAAAGATAAATTTATCTTTGTCTTTTAATGAGCATGTTTATCTTGATGAGTGAATATTGAAACAGAAGAAAAATCTAATACTCATTAATAGCTAGTTTCCTGTATCTCAAAAAGAAATACTGCTATGGATAACCATTATGAAACTGGTTTCTATTTTCTATCAGAAGGAGATTTAGGATAACCATCTTGTTTTTAGACCTACATCAAGTTTATTATTGTGGGAGTGAATGAAAAGTACTATATGGAAAATTTTGAGTTGTTGGTGGAAAATAAATCATATTATTGAGTGACATTAGAATAGTTCTCCTATGGAAAAAGACACAAACAATCTGTGCACATACAATGCTAGGTACAGATAGATTTAGCAGTTTTAATTTAGAAAAGAAATATATTTGTCTTAGAATGTTATATGTATTTTCCTCTGATGGAAGAGGTTTGATGAATTTCAAATCCACATAAAATACTTGTTTTATAATTCTGAATTCTTACTGTATAATATTTTCTATACATATCTAAGGTGCTTTGTTTGCATTTGATACCAATTTGAAATACATACAAATTAATGGCTATCAAGTGACATCCTATTTCACAGGAAAAATTACTATGCAAAAACAATATGTAAATTCACACAGCAGCCCCATAAGAAATGACAATGATATTCTTAGTTTTCAACAGCACAGCTTCAATGGTATTACCAAAAACTTATTCTTCTAATGTCCTTTGTTTACACATAAATTTATCAGAGCCTTACTAAGAAGAGAGACTGTTCAGTATTCAATAAATTCTTAGTCATTTCTTGGTAGGCAGAAAAGAATTTTAGCTGTTGTTGTTAATAACATACACTTAGGGACCTTCCAGATGGCAGAGGACTAAGACATGGAGATCACCTTTCTCCCCACAAATACATCAGAAATACATCTACATGTGGAACAACTCCTAGAGAACACCTACTGAACACTGGCAGAAGACATCAGACTTCTAAAACGTAAGAAACTCCCCACATACCTGGGTATGGCAAAAGAAAAAAAAAAAAAACAGAGACAAAAGAATAAGGACAGAACTTGCACTTCTGGGAAGGACCTATGAAGGAAGAAAAGTTTCCACACACTAGGAAGGCCCTTCACGGACGGAGAAGGGGGAAGGTGGCAGGGGGAAGTTTTGGAGCCATGGAGGAAAGCACAGCAATAGGGGTGCAGAGAGCAGAGTGGAGAGATTCCTGCACAGAGGGTCAGTGCTGACTGGCACTCACCAGCCTCAGAGGCTTGTCTGCTCATATGGTGGGGCGGGTGTGGGCTGTAAGCTGAGGCTCTGGCTTCAGAGTTCAGATCCCAGGGAGACGACTGGGGTTGGCTGCATGAACACAGGCTGAAGGGAGTTAGTGTGCCACAGCTAGCCGGGAGGGTGTCTGGAAAATGGTCTTGAACTGCCTAAGAGGCAAAAGACAATTGTTTGGGGATACACGATGAGTTGGGATTCAGAGCACTGCCTAAACTAACTCCAGAGATGGGGGAACCCTGGCTATCAAGGCGGACCCCATAGATGGGCATGTGACACTAAGGCTGTTGCTACAGCCAGCAAGAAGCCTGTGTACAAGCACAGGTCACTATCCATACCTCCCCTCCCAGGAGCCTGTGCAGCCCACCACTGCCAGGGTTCTATTATGCAGGAACTACTTCCCTGGGAGAACACATGGCACTCCTCAGGCTGTTGCAACGTCATGCCGGCCTCTGCTGCCACAGGCTCACCCCACATACTGTACACCTCCCTCTTCCCAGCCTGAGTGAGCCAGAGCCCCCTAATCAGCTGCTCCTTTAACCCTGTCCTGTCTGAGCAAAGAACAGATGGCCTCAGGCGAACTACACACAGAGGCGTGGTCAAATCCAAAGCTGAAACACAGGAGCAGTGCAAACAAAGAAGAGGAAGGGAAATTTCTCCCAGCACCCTGGGTAGAAGCAAATAAAATCTCCACAATCAACTTGATGTACGCTGCATCTCTAGAATACCTGAATAGACAATGAATCATCCCAAAATTGAGGTGGTGGACTTTGTGTGATTGTGTCTGTACAGCTTTGCTTTACCATTTGTCTTAGGGCTCAGACTGTCTTTCTTTTTTTTTTAGTTTAGATTTTAGTGCTTGTTATCATTGTGTATTTTGTTTTTCAGTTTGGTAGCTATTTTCTTTCTTTTTTTAATTTTGAATTTTTAAAAATAATTATTTTTATTTTAAAAAATTTTAATAACTTCACTTATTTTTTTCTTTATTTCTTTCTTTTTTCTCCCTTTTCTTCTGAGCCATGTGGCATACAGGGTCTTGGTGCTCCAGCTGGGTATCAGCATTGTGCCTCTGAGGTGGGATAAATGAGTTCAGGACATTGGTTCACAGACACCTCCCAGCTCCATCTAATATAAAATGGCAAAAGCTCTCCCAGAGATCTCCATCTCAATGCTAAGACAAAACTCCACTTGATGACCAGAAAGCTACAGTGATGGACATCCTATGCCAAACAACTAGCAAGACAGGAGCACAAACCCACTCATTAGCAGAGAGCCTGCCTAAAATAATAGTAAGGTCACAGACATGAAAAAACACACCACTGGACATTGCCTTACCCACCAGAAGGACAAGATCCTTGCTCATCCACCAGAGCACAGGCACCAGTTCCCTCCACCAGGAAGGCTACAAAAGTCACTGAACCAAACTTACCCACTAGGGTTAGACACCAAGAACAACAGGAATTACAAAAGTGCAAACTTCAAAGAGGAGACCCCATACACAGTAAGTTCAGGAAAATGAGAAGACAGAGAAACACAAAGCAGATGAAGGAGCAAGGTAAAAACCCAACAGACCAAACAAATGAAGAGGAAATAGGCAGTCTACTTGAAAAGGAATTCAGAGTAATGATAGTAAAGATGATACAAAATATTGGAAATTGAAAGGAGAAAATATTAGAAACGCTTAACAAGGACCTAGAAGAACTAAGGAGAAAACAAACAATGATGAACAACACAAAAAATTAAATTAAAAATTCTCTACAAGGAATTGATAATAGAATAACTGATGCAGAGGAACAGATAAGTGACCTGGAAGATAAAATAATGGAAATAACTACTGAAGAGTAGAATAAAGAAAAAAGAATTAGGGACATTCTCAGAGCCCTCTGGGACAACATTAAATGTACCAATATTCGAATTAAAGGGGTAGCAGAAGAAGAGAAAAATAAAGGGACTGAGAAAATATTTGAAGAGATTATAGTTGAAAAATCCCTAATAAGGGAATGGAAATAGTTACCCAAGTCCAGGAAGCACAGAGAGTCTAATACAGGATAAATCCAAGGAGAAACACAGCAAGACATATATTAATCAAACTATCAAAAACTACACACAAAGAAAACATATTAAAAGCAGAAAGGGAAAAACAACAAATAACATACAAGGGAATCCCCATAAGGTTAACAGGTGATCTTTCAGCAGAAACTCTGCAAGCCAGAAGGGGGTGGCAAGATGTAATTAAAGTGATGAAAGGGAAAAACCTACAAACAAGATTACTGTACCAAGCAAGGATCTCATTCAGGTTCAACAGAGAAATTAAAAACTTTACAAGCAAGTGAAAGCTAAGAGAATTCAGCACCACAAACCAGCTTTACAACAAATGCTAAAGGAATTCATCTAAGCAGGAAACAAAAGAGAAGGAAAAGACCTATAATAACAAGCACAACACAATTAAGAAAATTTTAATAGGAACATACTTATTAATAACTACATTAGTTGTAAATGGAATAGTTGCTCCAACCAAAAGACACAGACTGGCTGAATGGATAGAAAAACAGGACACATATATATGATGCCTACAAGAGACCCACTTCAGAACTAGGCACACATACAGACTGAAACAGAGGGGATGGAAAAAGTTATTGCAAGCAAGTAAAAATCAAAAGAAAGCTGGAGTAGCAATTCTCATATCAGACAAAAGAGACTATAAAATGAAGACTATTATGAGACAAAGGACACTACATAACAAGGGATGAATCCAAGAAAAAGATATAATGATTGTAAATATTTATGCACCCAACATAGGAGCACTTCAATACATAAGGCAAGTGTTTACAGTCATAAAAGGGGAAATCAACAGTAATATAATCACACTAGGGGACTTTAACACCCCACTTTAACCAATGGATAGGTCATCCAGAGTGAAAATAAATAAGGAAACACAAGCTTTATATGACACATTGAACAATATGGACTAAATTGATATTTATAGGATATTCCATCCAAACCAACAGTAGGCACATTCTTCTCAAGTTCTCATGGAACATTCTCTAGGATACATCATACCTTGGGTCACAAGTCAAGCCTTGGTAAATTTAAGAAAACTGAAATTGTATCAAGAGTCTTTTCTGACTACAACACTATAAGCCTATATATTAATTACAGGAAAAAAAATTGTAAAAAATACAAACACATAGAGACGAAACAATACACTACTAAATAACCAAGAGAGCACTGAAAAAAATCAAAGAGGAAATTAAAAATACCTAGAAAAAATGACAATGAAAACACAACGACCCAAAACCTATGGTATACAGCAAAAACAATTCTAAGAGGGAATTTTATCACAATACAACCCTACCTCAAGAAACAAGAAACAACTGAAAAAAAAAAAAAAAAAAAAAAACTAATCTTACACCTAAAGCAATTAGAGAAAGAACAAAATTCCCAAAGTTAACACAAGGAAAGAAATCATAAAGATCAGATCAGAAATAAATGAAACAGAAATAAAGGAAATAATAGCAAAGATCAATACAACTAAAATTTGGTTCTTTGAGAAGATAAGCACAATTGATAAACCCTTAGCCAGATGCATCAAGAAAAAGAAGTAGAAGTCTCAAATCAATAGAGGAGAAGTAACAACTAACACTTCAGAAAGACAAAGGATCAGAGAGACTACTACAAGGAACTATATGCCAATAAAATGGACAACCTGGAAGAAATGGACAAATTCTTAGAAATGCACAACCTTCCAAGACTGAACCAGGAAGAAATAGAAATTATAATCAGACCAAACACAAGCACTGAAATTGAGACTGTGATTAAAAATCATCCAACAAACAAAAGCCCAGGAACAGATGGCTTCACAGGTGAATTCTATCAAACATTTAGAGAAGAGCTAACAACTATTCTTCCCAAATTCTTCCAAAACGTAGCAGAGGGAGGGCCACTCCCAAACCCATTCTATGAGGCCACCATCACCCTGATACCAAAACCAGACAAAGATGTCACAAAGAAAGAAATCTACAGGCCAATATCACTGATGAACATAGATGTAAAAATCCTCAACAAACTAATATCAAACAGAATCCAACAGCACATTAAAAGGATCATACACCATAATCAAGTGGGAATTATCCCAGGAAAGTAAGTATTCTTTAATCTACACAAATCAATCAATGTGATAAAACATGTTAACAAATTGAAAGAAAAAAACATAAGATCATCTCAATACATGCAGATAAAGCTTTTGAAAAATTCAACACCCATTTATGATATAAAACTTACAGAAAGTAGGCATAGAGGGAACTTAACTCAACATAATAAAGGACATATATGACAGACCCACAGACAGCATCGTCCTCAATGGTGAAAAACTGAAACCATTTCCACTAAGATCAGGAACAAAACAAGGTTGTGCACTCTCACCAGTATTATTCAACATAGTTTTGGAAGTTTTAGCCACAGCAATCAGAGAAGAAAAAGAAATAAAAGGAATCCAAATCAGAAAAGAAAAAGTAAAGGTATCACTGTTTGCAGATGACATGATACACTACATAGAGAATCCTAAATATGCTACCAGAAAACTACTACAGCTATACAATGAATTTGGTAAAGTAGCAGGATACAAAATTAATGCACAGAAATCTCTTGCATTCCTATACACTAGTGATGAAAAATATGAAAGTTAAATTAAGGAAACTCTCCCATTTACCATTGAAACAAAAAGAATAAAATACCTAGGAATAAACCAAACTAAGTAGACAAAAGTCCTGTATGCAGAAAAGTAGAAGACATGGATGAAAGAACTTAAAGATGTTACAAACAGATGGAGAGATAGACGATGTTCCTGGATTGGAAGAATCAACATTGTGAAAATGACTCTACTGCCCAAAGCTATCTACAAATTCAATGCAACACCTATTAAAAAACCAATGGCATTTTTCACACAAGGAGAAAAAAAAAATCACAATTTGTATGGAAGCACAAAAGACTCCAGATAGCCAAAGCAATCTTGAGAAAGAAAAACGGAGCTGGAGAAATCAGGCTCCCTGACTTCAGACTATACTACAAAGCTACAGTAATCAAGAACGTATGGTACTGTCACAGAAACAAAAATACAGATCAATGGAACAGGATAGAAAGCCAAAAGATAAACCCACACACATATGGTCACCTTATTTTTGATAAAGGAGGCAAGAATATACAATGGAGAAAAGATAGACTCTTCATTAAGTGATGCTAGGAAAACTGGACAGCTACATGTAAAAGGATGATATTAGAACACTCCCTATAACCATTCACAAAAATAAACTCAAAATGGGTTAAATATCTAAATGTAAGGCCAGACACTATAAAATTCTTAGAGGAAAACATAGGCAGAACACTCTATGACATAAATCACAGCAAGATCCTCTTTGAGAGGATCTTTCCTCCTAGAGAAATGGAAAAACAAACAATAATAAATAAATGGGACCTAATGAAATTTAAAACATTTTGCACAGCAAAGGAAACCATAAATAAGATGAAAAGACAACCCTCAGAATGGGAGAAAATATTTGCAAATGAAGCAACAGACAAAGGATTAATCTGCAGAATATACAAACACCTCATGCAGCTCAGTATCATAAAAAGAAACAACCCAATCCAAAATGGGACAGAAGACGTAAATAGACATTTCTCCAAAGAAGGTATACAGATTGCCAACAAACACATGAAAGGATGCTCAACATCACTAATCATTAGAGCAAGGCAAATCCAAACTACAATGAGGTATCACTTCACACCCGTCAGAATGGCCATCATCAAAAATCTACAAACAATAAATGCTGGAGAGGGTGCGGAGAAAAGGGAACCTTCTTGCACTGTTGGTAGGAATGTAAATTGATACAGCTACTATGGAGAACACTATGGAGGCGCCTTAAAAAACTAAATATAGAACTATCATATGACCCAGCAATCCCACTGCTGGGCATAAACCCAGAGAATACCCTAATTCAAAAAGATTCATGTACCGAAGTGTTCATTGCAGCTCTATTTACAATAGCCAGGACATGGAAGCAACCTAAGTGTCCATTGACAGATGAATGGACAAAGAAGATGTGGCATATATATACAATAGAAACTTAGTTATAAAAAGAAACGAAATTGAGTTACTTGTAGTGAGATGGATGGACCTAGAGTCTGTCATACAGAGTGAAGTAAGTCTGAAAGAGAAAAACAAATTCCGTATGCTAACACATATATATGGAATCTTAAAAGAAAGAAAATGGTTCTGAATAACCTTGAGGCAGCACAGGAATAAAGACGCAGACATAGAGAATGGACTTGAGGACATGGGGAAGGGGAAGGGGAAGCTAGGATGAAATGAGAGAGTGGCATGGACATATTTACACTACCCAATGTAAAATAGATATCTAGTGGTAAGCAGCCGAATAACACAGGAGGATCAGCTCAGTGCTTTGTGACCACCTAGGGGGGTGGGATACGGAGGGTGGAGGGTCCGAGGGAGACAAAGGAGCGAGGAGGTACGAGGATACATGTATATGTATAGCTGATTCACTTTGTTATAAAGCAGAAAGTAACACACCAATGTAAAGCAATTATACTCCAATAAAGATGTTAAAGAAAGAAAGAAAAAGTACAGTAAAAAAAAAAAGCACCCTGCCGTTTGGCTCTTAATACTTTTACATATGTCTAACTCATTATATTATGAGCTCTTTGAAGGTAGGAATACTACCTTATATTCATTTCTTTATATCCCTCTTCTTGAACCTAATTCATTTATATGAATTAGCACATTTAAATAATTTGTATTATAAGGAGTTCAATAAATACACATTTAAATGTATTAAAAAATAGCAAACACTTATTCTGTGTCATATGTTTTATTTTATGTTGTGCTTGCAAGTATTTTATTTATTATAACTACAAGAATTACCACCAGCTCATAATCCACACAGGAAACTATGCTTGCAATTGTAGGTCATTTATGATTAACATGCTTTTTTCTGAAATGATACTTGTTCTACTGAGAATTGTAAAAGAAGGTGAGTTTAAAAAAATTTAAAGAGAAAACTTCAAAAATGTTAATTTCTTCATAAAACAAATGTGCTTAATATATAATTATTTGGCAAGATGCCACAAAATATGTATAGACATTTATGCCAAAATTTACCAATTCCTCATGGCAGCAGATGAAAATCATAAAACTTTGCTGAGAAGGGTAAAAGTAAAAGTATGTGAATATGTCATAAAGTATCTACATGATTAATTTTCTTTTGAGAAAGTACTAGTATAGCAAATTTTTAGTTATTTTTATACAGTTTTTAATATTACAAATGCTTTTTTTCAAGTAAAATCTTATAACTGTAGGTAGTATCATTTATGAATAACATACTGTGTATTTCAAACATTCCAATATATCAGACTTGTTATTATTTAAGAAATATTGGCTACAGATTATTCATGAAATTTTTAGGCTTAGTTTTCCTTCTCTATTGGTAATATTCAAATTGTGCTCTGTGGTTAAGTGTTGAAGTAATAACTGATTTTGTGCTTTGAAAACTAAACTTCTTAAAGCTATGCCAACTGAATCTGAACCAAATATTTAACGTGCTTGGATAGATAATCATGAGATTCTTCATTTTTACATTATTTCCTGTGAGATGCTTTAGCAATTTAGAAGGTATCTAAATTTGAATCTATAGCTACCTAATGTATTGTGTTTTAGTCCTATTTTAGTCTTTTTCTCCCCAATAAATTAGGTTGATTTTGCAGTTGCTTCAAAATTGTCCAATTTAGCATGCACTCCAAGATGGCAAAAGAATGATTGGAAACAGAAGGACTAAGATAATGTCCTAGATATATCAGTGCATGGATTTGTGACCTTGGAGAATATAGTCAAATTTTCTAATATTTTGTTTTCTTATTTGCAAATTATTCTATCTTACAGAGATTCTCTTGTTTGTTTTGACTGTCTTCTCTGTTATAGGCAGAGTAGATATACTCTCTCTTTCTCTTATCTCCTTTTCTGTATTTTGGAAAATTTTGACTCAATCTTCATCATAAAGTTCAACATTCAGATTGCCTACTTAGGATTTCTGGTTGATGGCACATGGGGTACAAGAAGGCAACAATAAATTAAATATGTTAAAATTAAACCAGTCTGTAAGAATTGTTTTGGTTATTTTCAGGGCTTTTTTAGAAAATTGTTAACTCCCTTGTTGTGCATGAATTTAATACATGGATTTCTTCATTTCTAGTACCTGGGTCCATCAGGCACTAGTATTCAGTGTTAAACTCTTAGCCTCAAAGATTCGTATATGCTCTATTTATTGGCATTTTGTACATTTGCTACTATTGTTTTATTGAAGTCATATGAATCAATCTAATAACAGCTTGCCTGCTCATAATTATTGGCAAAATGCCATTCAATGATGAATTATTTTGTAAATGCAATATTTTAATATGTTTAATTAGCAATCTCTTATATGATTTTCCCACTATTAGGAATGTTTGTTCTTAGTAAAATTAAGCCCATAAAACATTAGTTATTTGAGGAACCACAGCATGAAATTCCTGGTTTCTTAGCAAATATGTTCATTTGATAAATGTATAGAGATTAATTCATCTTGTCCTATTATGGTCAGTTTAGCAATAGTGTTGAAGTATGAAGTTGCAAACTTTGCCTTTTACATGAGGAAGATTTTAGATAATTTAGGTCCTGAAAATTGTAAATGCTTATGACATTACAACCAATTGGTCTGTAATCATTGTCATTACTTATATCCAGTAAATAACGTGAAAATATTAACCGTGTGGGCACTAGAAGCTAAAGCAAACTTACTGATTTACTATTATAGCTAGGAGCCTTATCTTAAATTAGGAAGTTGCTGAGCAACTACTCATTATAATAATTACTTCAGTCAATAGCTAATGAATAAAAACTGCTATAACTGTTCCAGATACATTATACAAAAACATTAATATTTATATGAACCTTACACTACCTTCAACAGATTTCATTATATTTGTGACTTTATATACATAAAAATTATGTCTTTCATAATCTATACCTTACCTTCTTTTTTCTTTTGACAATTTAACATTTTCAATACACTGCTTCTAACAGTTTAAATACCTAATGTTCAGATAAATTTTCCTTGTTATATAACCAATTGCATTTTTTTTTAGATTAAGAGACTTCAAATTTTCTGAGCAGTAAATCTCAATGACTAATTTTGTTTTGAATGGGTTATTACACTATATTCAAAGAATATGAGTATACTGAGTATTGTCCATCAACAGATGAATGAATAAAGAAAATGTGGCACATATATACAATGGAATATTACTCAGCCATAAAAAGAAATGAAATTGAGTTATTTGTAGTGAGGTGGATGGACCTGGAGTCTGTCATACAGAGTGAAGTAAGTCAGAAGGAGAAAAACGAATACCATATGCTAACACATATATATGGAATCTAAGAAAAAAAAATGTCACGAAGAGACTAGGGGTAGGATGGGAATAAAACACAGACCTACTAGAGCATGGACTTGAGGATAAGGGGAGGGGGAAGGGTAAGTTGTGACAAGGTGAGGGAGTGGCATGGACAGATATACACTACCAAACATCAGGTGGATAGCTAGTGGGAAGCAGCTGCATGGCACAGGGAGATCAGCTAGGTGGTTTGTGACCACCTAGAGAGGTGGGATAGGGATGGTGATAGGGAGGGAGACACAAGAGGGAAGAGATATGGGAACATATGTATATGTATAACTGATTCACTTTGTTGTAAAGCAGAAACTAACACACCATTATAAAGCAATTATACTCCAATAAAGATGTTAATAAAATAAAATAAAATAAAATAAAATCTAAGCTTACATATGACCAAAAATGATTTACGACTACATTTTCTAGTTCTCATGTTCAACAAATGCACAGAAAACTCAGACTTCCTCATATGAGGATTTATTATCAAACTGAAGTTCTTTTAATGTAGCACACATCTTTAATCCTCTAAGTGGCTTTTCAAAAACACAGGATTTTAAAAAGAGAAGTAAATGATTTGAAGATATATGTTAGCTGTAATCATAAACCTCAGGTTACTTAAAAAATAATTTGAAGCCATTGTTTAGGTCAAAATATTGTCTGAGCATAATTTTCATCTCTGAACCAAGATATGAAATAAATAT
This sequence comes from Kogia breviceps, assembly GCF_026419965.1. Classification (NCBI taxonomy): domain Eukaryota; kingdom Metazoa; phylum Chordata; class Mammalia; order Artiodactyla; family Physeteridae; genus Kogia; species Kogia breviceps. Next base: position 54,711,998 of record NC_081330.1, read on the forward strand.
TCATGTTTTGATCTTGAATATTTAAAACATTTTTTTTTTTCTCTTGGGAGGTTATGTGTTTTACTCAAAATGGATTAAAGACCTAAATATAACCCCAGACACTATAAGACTCTTAGGGGAAAACATAGGCAGAACACACTCTGACATTAATCACAGTAAGATATTTTTTGATCCACCTCCTAGAGTAATGAAAATAAAAACAAAAATAAACAAATGGGACCTAATGAAACTTAAAAGCTTTTGCACAACAAAGGAAATCATAATAAGACAAAAAGACAGCCCTCAGAATAGGAGAAAATATTTGCAAATGAAGCAATTGACAAAGGATTCATCTCCAAAATATACAAACAGCTCATGCAGCTCAAAATCTAAAAAAACAAACAACCCAATCCAAAAATGGACAGAAGACCTAAATAGACATTTCTCCAAAGAAGATATACAGATTGCTAACAAACACATGGAAGGATGCTCAACATCACTAATCATTAGAAAAATGCAATTCAAAATCACAATGAGGTATCACTGCACACCAGTCAGAATGGCCATCATCGAAAAATCTACAAACGATAAATGCTGGAGAGGGTGTGGAGAAAAGGTAACCCTCTTGCACTGTTGGTGGGAATGTAAATTGATACAGCCACTATGGAGAACAGTATGGATGTTCCTTAAAAAACTAAAAATAAAACTACCTTTTGACCCAGCAATCCCACTGCTGGGCATATATTCAGAGAAAACCATAACTAAAAAACAACCATGAACCCCAGTGGTCATTGCAGCACTATTTACAATAGCCAGGACATGGGAGCAACCTAAATGTCCATCAGCAGAGGAATGGATAAAGAAGATGTGGTACATATATACAATGGTATATTACTCAGCAATAAAAAGGAACAAAACTGGGTCATTTGTAGAGATGTGGATGGACCTAGAGCGTGTCATACAGAGTGAAGTAAGTCAGAAAGAGAAAAACAAATATCATATATTAATGGATATATGTGGAATCTAGAAAAATGGTATAGATGATCTTATCTGCAAAGCAGAAATAGAGAACAAATATAAGCATACCAAGCGGGAAGGGGTGGGGTGGAACAAATTGGGCTATTGGGATTGATGTATTTAAAATATTGATACTATATATAAAATAGATAACAAAGTGAGAACTTACTGTATATCCCAGGGAACTCTACTCAATGTTCTGAGGTGACTTAAATCAGAAGGAAATCCATAAAAAGGAGATTATATGTATATGTATAGCTGATTCACTTTGCTGTACAGTGGTAACTAACACAGCATTGTAAAGCAACTATAATCCAATAAAAATTAAGAAAAAAAGTATTAGTTTGAAACTAAAAGAAAATAAAAATAAAAAATAAAATGTTACTCACTGGGATAAAATCAGTGTGTTTGTAGAACTGTGTTCCTTTCTAGAAGCTGTAGGAAGAATCAAATTCCTTGACTTTTCTAGCCTCTAGAGGCTGCCCCATTCCTTTCCTAATGATTCTTTCCTAATTCTTTAAAGCCAGGAATGGTAGGTTGAGGACTTAACACATTGGATTACTATATCCATTGTTTCATTGCCTTCTTTGACTTTGACACTTCTATTTCCCTCTTTCACATATATATATATATATACCATTTAAAAAACGAGATGGAATTTAAAAAGATAAAATTTACCATTTTTATGTGGTGCTTAAATTAGTTGCTTCAGTGGTTTTTAGTATACTCACTATAATGTGCTTCTCTATTTCACTTTTTAAAACTCTTGTGATTATACAGGGGCCCCTTGGATAATCATTCTATTTTAAAGTCTTCTGACTAGCAACCTTAATTCCATCTACAACATCAATACCCCTTTGCCATGTAACTTAATATATTTGCAGGTTTCAGGAATTAGCATGTGGATTTTTTTAGAAGGCCATTATTCTGCCTAATGCTAACATTTTGTAGGTTTGTTACTTTATGATGCCACCTAAAATCAGTGATTTTTTTCAGTTGTTTCACCAATAAAATGGGGGTGATATTTCTTGCTTTATCTACCAGAAAAAGTGTTTTGAATATTAAAAATTATAAAGCTTCTCCTAATGCCGTGTAAAATATACATCAGTATATGCATATCAGTTGTTGATTATGTACTATGTTACTTTTTAAATGTCATTATTTATTTATTTATTTATTTAACTTATACTTTTGGCTTCATTGGGTCTTAGTTGCAACTTGCAGGATCTTCACTGAGGCATTTGGGATCTTTTGCTGCATCATGGGCTTCTCTCTAGTTATGGCACATGGGCTCCAGAGTGAATAGGCTCCCTATTTTTTTATCATGCAGGCTCTCTCATTGAGGCACACAAGATCAGTAGTTGTGGCACGTGGACTTAGTTGCCCCATAGCATGTGGGATCTTAGTTCCCCAACTTGAGATTGTACCCACATCCTCTGCACTGGAAGGCAGATTCTTTACCACTGGACCACCAGGGAAGTTCCCCAAATGTCATAATTTAAATCAGAGGTACTTGTAATTTGTACACTTGTTATAAGGGGTCCAATTTAGCCTCATGTAAATCAATGAATTTAGAAGACACCCTCACACCATACACAAAAATAAACTCAAAATGGCTTAAAGATGAATACAGAGCACCATAAAACTCCTAGAAGAGAACATAGGCAAAACATCCTCTTACATAAGTGGTACCAGTGTTTTCTTAGATCAGTCTCCAAGGCTATAGAAATAAAACCAAAATAAACAATGGGACTTAATCCAATTTTTAAGCTTTTGTACAGCAAAGGGAACCATAAACAAAATGAAAAGACAATCTACAGAATGGGAGAAAATGTTTGCAAATGATGCAACAGACAAGGGCTTAATTTCCAAAATAAACAAACTGCTCATACAACTCAATAACAAAAATGGAAAAACAAACACCATATGCTAACACATATATATGGAATCTAAAAAAAAAAAAAAAGGTTCTGAAGAACCTAGCATCAGGACAGGAATAAAGATACAAATGTAGAGCATGGACTTGAGGACATGGAGAGGGGGAAGGGTAAGTTGGCACAAAGTGAGAGAGTGGCATGAACATATATCCACTACCAAATGTAAAATAGATAGCTAGCGGGAAGCAGCCACATAGCACAGGGCGATCAGCTCAGTGCTTTATGACCACCTAGAGGGGCGAGATAAGGAAGGTGGGAGGGAGATGCAAGAGGGAGGAGATAAGGGGATATATGTATAGCTGATTCACTTTGGTATAAAGCAGAAACTAGCACATCATTGTAAAGCAACTATACTCCAATAAAGATGTTAAAAAATAAATAAATAAACAAAAATTTTGAATCAAAAAAATACATAAGGGATGTCAATGTAAGTAGCAACATGTTCAACTACAGATTGATAAAAAAAAAAAAAAAAAAACACAAATGAACAAACATCCCAATTAAAAACGGGCAGAAGATCTAAATAGATATTTCTCCAGTGAAGACATACAGATGGCCAATAGGCACCTGAAAATATGCTCAACATTGCTAATTGTTAGAGGAATGCAAATCAAAAGTAAAGTGAGGTACCACCTCACACCAGTTAAAATCGCCATCATTAAAAAGTCTACAAATAACAAATGCTGGAGAGGATGTGCAGAAAAGGGAACCATCCTACACTGTTGGTAGGAATGTAAATTGGTTCAGCCACTATAGAAAACAGTATGGAAGTTCCTTGAAAAACTAAAAATATAGTTGCCATATGATCCAGCAATCTCAATCCTGGGCATATATCCAGAGAAAACTATTAGGTTGGCCAAAAAGTTCATTTGGGTTTTTCTGTAAGGTATGGGAAAACCAAATGAACTTTTTGGCAAACCCAATATAATTTGAAAGCATACATGTGCTCCAATATTCATAGAAGCACTATTTATAATAGCAAAGACATGGAATAATTTAAATTCAAATTTAATGAAATAAATATCAGCAAAATAGAGAAAACATGTGTGTGAATGCATGCTTACACATTTGTGCTTCTGTGTGCATGTGTGCATGTATGAATATGGGTTGCATGTGAAAATAATAATAAGTTGGGAAGATGAGTAATGATAAAGAATGATAAAGAGTGTAAAATTCAGAAAATATTAAACAACATTAATCTTAGCTCCTTAGTGATCAAAATAATTCAGTTTTATAAACTCAGAACAGAGAAGGAATTCCAATGGTTCTGGCTTTACATTAATTTTACTTCACAGTGATATATATCCGTGATGCTTCCAACATTGGGAAATATCAATTTAACTGTATTTATTAATTGCCCATATATGCCACACAGGGAGGAGTATGAAAAATCATACCATAGTCTTTGATAATTATGATCTCTCAGATACTGGTGAATCACAAATGAAAACCAATAAAGTATACAACAAGGACTTTAGAAAAGATATTTACAAAATATTTGTGAATCCCAAGGGAGATAATGCTTACATCTGTCTCAAGAGCTACTTTATTCATTTTGTTTGAGTGGAGCATCATAGGCTGAGTCAGATTTTACCAGACAGAAAACGGCATTCCAGATAATGAATGGCAGATAGAGAGATCTGGAAGCTGGGCAGCCTTATTTTTTTACTCCAACTTGACCAAAATATAGTGAACTACATAGATTAAAAACATTATGATACTGCCAATTTCAATCTTGTGAAATTAATACTCTCATTGTAAGAATGCTGTGGAAAATATAGAAATAGGATTTCATCTCTGACTCCCAAAACTGATATTTGTTGTCTGGCTAAACATTTGATTCAGACATAAATAATTCAACTGTCATTTATTTTCTTGCCAAAAATTTTACATGAATTTCGCAAATGTCATTTGTTTATATTATCTTTTTCAAAGTTGCTAATTTTTAAATACACAAGGAAAGATATAAATGGAAAATATTTAAATACTCACATTCAGGTTCTTTCTGTACATATCTCATGAAATAATTTTACCAGCTTCATCATTCCTATCCTCAAGATCAGTGAAATATAATATTGTGCTTATGGGAATAGTGTGTTATAATTTGATCTTATTTATTGAGATTACTTTAAAATAACTTACCTCTTCAAATGTTTAAAGAATTACATCATGTCCTTTGTCAGTAATGTATTTTACAAATATGTTCTCTCAATCTGTTATTTGTCTTTTCATTTTCTTAATGATGTCTTTTTTAAACATCTTTATTGGAGTATAATTGCTTTAAAATTGTGTGTTAGTTTCTGCTTTATAACAAAGTGAATCAGCTATACATATACATATATACCCATATCTCCTCCATCTTGCACCTCCTTCCCATTCTTCCTATCCTACCCCTCTAGATGGTCACAAAGCACCTAGCTGATATCCCTGTGCTATGCAGCTGCTTTCCACTAGCTATCTGTTTTACATTTGGTAGTGTATATATGTCCATGCCTCTCTCACGTCGGCCCAGCTTACCCTTCCTCCTACCAATGTCCTCAAGTCCATTCTATACATCTGCATCTTTATTCCTGTCCTGCCCTTAGGTTCTTCAGAACTTTTTTTTTTTTTTTTTTTTTAGATTCCATATATATGTATTAGCATACGGTATTTGTTTTTCTCTTTCTGACTTACTTCACTCCAGATTCTAGGTCCATCCATCTCACTACAAATAACTCAATTACTCAGACTTAATGATGTCTTTTGAAGTGCAAACTTTTTAAACTTTAATAAAATAGAATTTTCTATTTTCCTTTTTTGGGCTGTGGCTTGTTTGTTTTATCTAAGAAGTCTTTGCCTATCTCAAGTCTTAAAGATTTTCTCCTATATTTTCTTCTAAATGTTTTACTGTTTTAGATCTTAAGTTTATGGGCAGTTTTTAGTTAGTTTTGGTTTATGGTGTAAGGTGAAGTCTAAGCTCTAATATTTGCATGTGGACATGCAATTGGCCCAACACCATTTACTGAAAAGATTATCCTCCTTGAACTGTCTTGGTATATTTTATGGTCATCAACTGGTAATGCAAGAATATACTTTTGGACTCTCAGTTACTTTCCTTTGATCTATATGTCTGTCCTGTGCAAGTAACACATCATCTGGATTACTATAATTTTATGGTAATCTTTGTAGTTTGAATGTGTGAAACCTCAAATAATGTTCTTTTTCAAGATTGTTTTGGCTATTTCTGTGTTTTTGCAATTCCATATTAATTTTTGTATCTTCTTGTCAACCACTGCAAAAAGCTTGCTGGATAATGAAAACTGGCTAAAGATTTCATTGAATACATATGTCTATTTTGGGGGAAATACCATCATAATAATGTTGACTCTTCCAGTTCTCAATCATGGGATATCTCTCCATTCATTTAAATATTCCTTAATATCTGCCAGCAGTGTATTACACTTTCCAATGTACATATCCTTAACTTCTTTTGCTAAATTTATTCTTAAATGATTTATTATTTGTGATGCTATCATAAATGAAATTTTAAAAAATATTTTCAAAGGGTTTATTGTTATTATATACAGATGTAATTGATTTTTATATATTGTTATTGCATTTTGCAGCCATGCTGAACTTGTTTATTAGCTCCAATTGTGCGTGTATGTGCATGCATGTGTGAGTTAGTGTATGTATCCTTAAGATTTTCCTTATTAAAGATTGTGTCTTGTGCAAAAAGAAAGAGTTTTACTCTTTTTGTTTTTTCCAAACTGGATGTCTTTATCTCCTTTTCTTGCCAAACTGCCAGGCTAGAACTTATAATACAAAGTTGAATAAAAGTGAAGAAAGCAAAAATACTTGTCTTATTCTTAATTTTAGAGGAAAAACCATCAGTCTTTCACCGTTAAGTATAAAATAGTCTGTATTTTGTTCTTAGATACTCTTCAACAGATTGAGGTTCTTCTTTTCTATTCAGAATTTTCTGAGAGTTTTATCATGATTGAATGCAGGGTGTTGCCAAATGTTTTTTCTTTATATTTTGAAATAAGCACATAGTTATTGTTCTTTATTCTATTAATATGTTATATTAAAGTTTTTACACGTTTATTTAGATGTAATTGACATATAACGATGTGTGAGTTTAGATGTACAATGTGATGATTTAATATATATATATATATATATATATTAAGGAATGATTACCACAGTAAAGTTAGTTAATGCAACCATCACTTCACATAGTTACCAAATTTATTTGTGTGGTGAGAACACTTAATATTTACTATCTTAGCAACTTTCAAGTGCACAATACAGCATTTTTAACTATAGTAACCATGTTGTACATTAGGTCTCCAGGACTTATTTGCCTTAGAAGAGAAAAGTTGTGCCCTTTGACCAAGATTTTCCTTTTTCCCCAAACCCCACTCCCGACCACCACCAACCTACTCTCTGTTTCTCTGAGTTCTGATTTTTGTACTTTCCACATATAAGGGAGAATATGCAGTACTTGTCTTTCTCTGTCTTATTTATTTTACTTAGCATAATGCCCTCATGTTTTATTCATGTTGTCACAAATGGCAGGATTCCTTTCTTTTTGATGGCTGAATAACATAATATTCTTATATATAAAACCTTTTCTTTATCGACCCATTTGTAGACACATACTAAGGCTGTTTCCATGTCTTGGCTATCGTAAATAATGCTGCCTGTGAATATAGGAGTGCAGAGCTCTTTAAGATAATGATTTCTATACTTTTGGATATATATCTGGAAGTCCAAAAGTGGAATTCTTATATCATAGTTCTAGTTTTAATATTTTGAGGACTCTCCATACTGTTTTCAATAGTGGCTGTACCAATTTACATTCCTACCAAACACAGCACAAGCATTCCCTTTTCTCTACATCCTAGCCAGCACTTGTTATCGCTTGTCTTTTTTATAACAGACATAATAACAGTTGTGAGGTGGTGATTTTTATTCACATTTCCCGGATGATTAGTAATGTTGAGCAACTTTTATGTACCTATTGGCCATTTGGATGTCTTCTTTGGAAAATGTCTATTTAAGTCCTTTGCCCAATTTTTAATCAGAATATCTGTGGTTTTGCTGTTGAATTTTATGAGTTCTTTATATATTTTGGCTATCAGATACATGGTTTTCAAATATTTTCTCCCTTTCCATAGTTTGCATTTTTATTTTGTTGATTGTTTCCTTTGCTCTTCAGAAGTGTTTTAGTTTGATGTTGTCCCACTTGTTTATTTTGCTTTTGTTGCTTGTGCTTTTGGTGTCAAATACAAAAAGTCATTTTCAGGACTAATGTCAAGAGCCTTTCCCCTATGTTTTGCCAGCATACCCAGCCTACTGGCCTGCCTGGGGTATTTTATACTTGCCTTCATCCACAATCCTGTGAACCAATTTCCTTAAAATCTCTCCCTCTCTATTGGTTCTGTTCTCTGGAAAACCATGACTAATGACTCATACAGATTCTGATACTGAGAATGGTTTTAGAAGAATAAAATCTTATGAATGAGTTTTCTGAATTGGTTCTTGGGTTTCTGGAATTTGTTCTCTAATCTGACAATATTTTAAAACACTAAGGACTCTTTTTCCAGTAGAAAAGGCAGCACCAATAGTCCACAGCATGATGTGGCAATAGAGATATGCAAAATATCATCATTGGATACTCCTGGTCAAATATCAATAAGACGCAAGGTTTTGGCTGACCCTGCATTTGATGCCTTAGAACATTTTTGTCTAACTAATAAGCATAATGATATTGGTTTATTGCTCCTAATTGAGTTGGACAAATCAGGAAAGAATAGTATAAGCTCAGGGATTCAAGTTCCCAACTCAAGCATGGAATAAATTACCTAACAATTTCTATGTCTGTTCTGAAATAAACTTTTATCTCCTGTAACTTCAGATCTGAGACTGTAAAAAACAAACTCAGAATGTCATCCTGCAAGTGGCTGACTTTCAGCACAAATTGAAGTATCAAGCTTGTAGGATGTCTACTATTAATGTAAGTCCTCAAACCAATTATGTGGTTATTTTTCCAGTTCCTTGATGAATATATACATACTCAACAATTGATGGTTCCCTGATCTGTGGAGTGAGGACTTTATTGTGGGAAAGGCCAAGTGAAAGCCACTAGCACTGCCTCTAGCTACAAAAATAGTAAACTTAAAGCATATCACATTCCTGGAAGGATTACAGAAATTAGCTCCACCATCAAGAACATGAATAATCTAGAGGTGGTGATTCCCACCACATCCCCATTCAACCCACCAATTTTTCCTGTGCCTAAAAAATGAATGAATCTTGGAGAATGACAGTGGATTACCATAAGCTTAATCAGATGGTGACTCTACATATGCTGTATCAGATATGGTTTCATAGTTTAAGCAAACTAATGTCCCCTCATACCTGATATGCAGTTATTGATTTGGTAAAGGCTTTGTCTCCACACCTTCTTGTAAAGACTACAAGCAGCAATTTGCTTTTAGCTGGCAAGGTCAGAAATATACCTTTACAGTCCCTCCTCAGAGGTATATCAACTCTCCAGCCCTATGTTATATTTTAGTTTGCAATGAACTTGACTACTGTTTCTTTCCACAAAACATCACATTGGTCCACTACATTGGTGACTTTATACTGGACAGACCTAGTGAGCAAGAAGTATCAACTACTCCAGAACTTAATGGTAAGAACTTTTCAGAAAAGCAGAGGGAAAATAAACCAACAAAAATTCAAAGGTTTCTACCACAGTGAAATTTCTGGGGATTCAGCCATATGGGGAATGCACAATAAGATAAGCTATAAAAGAACCCTCCTACAACTAAAAGAGAAGCACAATGCCTACTAGGCCTCTTTGGATTTTAGAGGCAACATATATCTCATCTGGGTGTGTTATTCTGGTCAATTTACCAAGTGATCCAAAAACGTTTTGTGTTTTGAGTGAGTCCCAGAATAAGAAAAAGCTCTGCAACAGATCCAGGCTGTTGTGCAAGCTGCTCTAACACTTGTGCCATATGATCTAGAAAATCCAGTGGTATTTAAACAGATAGGAATGCTGGTTGGAGACCTTGACAGGCCCCTATAGATTAATCTCAGTGCAGATACTTAGTTTTTTGGAATAAAGTCCTTTCTTCTTATGTAAATAAATAATTTTCTTTTGAGAAATAGCCTTTGGCTTGCTATGGGGCCTTCATAGAGATTGAATGGTTAACCACGAGGCACCAAGTTACCATGAATTCTGAGCTGCCCCTCGGGAAATAGATGTTGTCTTACCTACCAAATCATAAAGTGGAGTGTATACAAAAGCACTCCGTTATCAAACAGAGTTGGTAAATACATGGCCAGGCACATGAAGGCCCTAAGGAATAAGTAAGTTACTTGAAGAACTGTGCCATATGTCTGATTCCCACTCCTACAACACTACATTCTCTCTCCCAGTCTACAGCTATGTCTTCATAGAGGACTCCCAAAGATCATTTGATGGAGGAAAACTTGGAGCTGGTTTACAAATGATTAGGCATGATATGCAGGCATCACCTAAAAATGGACAGCTGTAGCACTATAACACTTTTTTTTGATATCCTTGAAGGACAATGGTAAAGTGAAATCCTCCCAGTGGGCAGAATTTTGAGCAGTGCACCTGGGTGTTCATTTTACTTAGAAGGAGAAATGATCAGATGTGCAATTCCATAATGATTTATAGTGGCAAATAGTTTGGCTGCATGGTCAGGGACTTGGAAGAGAAAATTAGTGATAAAAAGATCTGGGGAAAAAAATGAATAGACCTCTATGACTGGGGGAAAAACATGAAAATATTTATGTCCTATGTGAATGCTCACCAAAGTGTGACCTCAGCAGAAAGCTACTTTAATAATCATGTAGATAAGATTACCCACTCAGTGGATATAAGTCAGACTCTTTTCCTAGCCAATCCTGTCATTGCCCAATGGCTCATGAAAAAAGTGACCATGTTGACAGAGTTGGAGATTATGCAAAGGCTCAGCAACATGGACTTCTACTCACCAGGACCAACCTGAGTACAGCCTTTGCTGAGTGCCCTATCTGGCAGCTACTGAGACCAACACATAATTCTCAACATGTAAACATTCCCCAAGCAGATTGACTATATCGGACTGCTTCCATCACGAAAGGGACCTAATTTTCTTCTAACTGAATTAGACACTTACACTGGATATGAAATTGTCTTCCCTGCATGCAATTATTTGTCTAAAATTATCAGCCCTATAATTAGAGGATGCTGTATGCAGAATCATTGTATTCTACAGAGCATTGCTTCTGATTAAGGAACTCACTTCACAGCAAACAAAGAGACAATAGACCCATGATTTTGGGACTCACTGCTTTTACCATGTTCCCCTCTCATTCTGAAGCAGTGAGCTTGATAAAACAGTTGAATGGCTTTTTAAAGACTCAATTACAACACCAGCTTGGTGGCAAAACTTTGCAAGGTTGGGGAGAGGTTGCTCTGTATATTCTGAATAACCATACTGTTGGTTCTGTTTCTCCCATAGCGAGGATTAATGGGTCCAAGAATCAAGGAGTTTAACAAGAGAAGGAAAAGACCTACAAGAAAAAATGCAAAACAATTAAGAAAATGGTAAGGGAACATACATATTGATAAATACCTTAAATGTAAATGGATTAAATGTTCCCACCAAAAGACACAGACTGTCTGAATGGATACAAAAACAAGACCCATATATATGATGTCTACAAGAGACCCACTTCAGACCTAGGGACACATACAGGCTGAAAGTGAGGGGATGGAAAAAGATATTCCATGCAAATGGAAATCAGAAGAAAGCTGGAGTAGCAATTCTCATATCAGACAAAATAGACTTTAAAATAAAAACTATTACAAGAGACAAAGAAGGACACTACATAAGGATCAAGGGATCAATCCATGAAGAAGATATAACAATTGCAAATATTTATGCACCCAACATAGGAGCACCTCAATACATAAGGCAAATACAAAGAGCCACAAAAGGGGAAATTGACAGTAACACAATCATAATAGGGGACTTTAACACATCACTTTCACTAATAGACAGATCATGCAAAATGAAAATAAATAAGGAAACATAAGTTTTAAATGATACATTAAACAAGATGGACTTAATTGATATTTTTAGGGCATTCCATCCAAAAACAACAGAATAAACATTTTTCTCAAGTGCTCATGGAACTCTCCAGGATAGATCAAATCTTGGGTCACAAATCTAGCCTTGGTAAATTTAAGAAAACTGAAATTCTACCAAGTATCTTTTCCCACCACAACGCTATGAGACTAGATATCAATTACAGGAAAAGATCTGTAAAAAATACAAACACGTGGAGGCTAAACAATACACTATTTAATAACTAAGTGATCAGTGAGGAAATAAAAGAGGAAATCAAAAAGCACTTAGAAACAAATGACAATGGGGACCCGACAACCCAAAACCTATGGGATGCAGCAAAAGCAGTTCTAAGAGGGAAGTTTAGAGCAATACAATCCTACCTTAAGAAACAGGAAACATCTCGAATAAACAACCTAACCTTGCACCTAAAGCAATTAGAGAAAGAAGAACAAAAAAACGCCACATTTTGCAGAAGGAAAGAAATCATACATATTAGATCAGAAATAAATGAAAAAGAAGTGAAGGAAATGATAGCAAAGATCAATAAAACTAAAAGCTGGTTCTGTGAGAAGATAAACAAACTTGGTAAACCATTAGCCATACTCAAAAAAAGAAGACTCAAATCAATAGAATTAGCAATGAAAAAGGAGAAGTAACAATGGACACTGCAGAAAGACAAAAGATTATTAGACATTATTACAAGCAATTTTATGCCAATAAAATGGACAACCTGGAAGAAATGGACAAATTCTTAGAAATGCACAACCTGCTGAGACTGAATGAGGAAGAAATAGAAAATATGAACAGACCAATCACAAGCACTGAAATTGAAACTGTGATTAAAAATCTCCAAAACACAAAGCCCAGGACCAGATGGCTTCACAGGCGAATTCTATAAAATATTTAGAGAAGAGCTAACACCTATCCTTCTCAAACTCTTCCAAAAGATAGCAGAGGGAGGATCACTCCCAAACTCATTCTATGAGGCCACCATCACCCTGATACCAAAACCAGACAAAGAAGTCACAAAGAAAGAAAATGACAGGCCAATATCACTGATGAACACAGAAGCAAAAATCCTCAACAAAATATTAGCAAACAGAATCCAACAGCACATTAAAAGGATCATACACCATGATCAAGTGAGGTTTATTCCAGGAATGCAAGGATTCTTCAATATACACAAATCAATCAATGTGGTACATCATATCAACAAACTGAAGGAGAAAAACCATATGATCTTCTCAATAGATGCAGAGAAAGCTTTTGACAAATTTCAGCACTCACTTATGATAAAAACCCTGCAGAATGTAGGCATAGAGAGAACTTTCCTCAACATAATAAATGTCATATATGACAAACCCACAGCCAACATCATCCTCAAAGGTGAAAAACTGAAACCATTTCCACAAAGATCAGGAACAAGACTAGGTTACCCATTCTCACCACTCTTATTCAACATAGTTTGGGAAGTTCTAGCCACAGCAATCAGAGAAGAAAAAGAAATAAAACGAATCCAAATGAGAAAAGAAGTCAAGCTGTCACTGTTTGCAAATGACATGATACTATACATAGAGAATATTATAGATGCTACAAGAAAACTATTAGATCTAATCAATGAATTTGGTAAAGTAGTAGGTTACAAAATTAATGCACATAAATCTTTGGCATTCTTATACACTAATGATGAAAAATCTGAAAGAGAAATTTAGAAAACACTCCCATTTACCATTGCAGAAAAAAGAATAAAATATCTAGGAATAAACCTAGCTAAGGATACAAAAGACTTGTATACAGAAAATTATGACACGGTTGAAAGAAACCAAAGATGATACAAATACATGGAGACATATACCATAACCTTGGATTAGAAGAATCAACATTGTGAAAATGACTCTACTACCCAAAGCAATCTACAGATTAAATGCAATCCCTATCAAGGTACCACTGACATTTTTTACAGAAATAGAACAAAAATGTTCACAATTTGTATGGGAACACAAAAGACCTCTAATAGCCAAAGCAATCTTGGGAATGAAAAATGGACCTGGAGGAATCAATTTCCCTCACTTCAGACTATACTACAAAGCTACAGTAATCGAGACAGTATGGTACTGGCACAAAAACAGAAATATAGATCAATGGAACAGGATAGAAAGCCCAGAGATAATCCCACACATATATCATCACTTTATCTTTGATAAAGGAGGGAAGGATTTACAGTGGAGAAAAGACAACCTCTTCAATAAGTGGTGCTGGGAAAACTGGACAGCTACATGTAAAAGTATGAAATTAGAACACTCCCTAACACCACACACAAAAATAAACTCAAAATGGGTTAAAGATCTAAATGTAAGGCCAGACACTATCAAACTCTTAGAAGAAAACATAGGCCGAACAGTCTATGACATAAATCACAACACGATCCTTTTTGACCCACCTCCTAGAGAAATGGATATAAAAACAAAATAAACAAATGGGACTTAATGAAACTTAAAAGCTTTTGCACAGCAAAGGGTACCATAAACAAGACCAAAAGACAACCCTCAGAATGGGAAAAATATATTTGCAAATGAAACCACTGACAAAGGATTAATCTCCAAAATTTATAAGCAACTTCATGCAGCTCAATAACAACAAAAAAAACCCAACCAATCCAAAAGTGGACAGAACACCTAAATAGACATGTTTCCACAGAAGATATACAGATTGCCAACAAACACATGAAAGAATGCTCAACATCATTAATCCTTAGAGAAATGTAAATCAAAACTGCAATGAGATATCATCTCACACCCGTCAGAATGGCCATCATCAAAAAATGTAGCAACAATAAATGCTAGAGAAGGTGTGGAGAAAAGGGAACACTATTGCACTGTTGGTGGGAATGTAAATTGATACAGCCACTATGGAGAACAGTATGGAGGTTCCTTAAAAAACTACAAATAGAACTACCATACGACCCAGAAATCCCACTACTGGGCATATACACTGAGAAAACCATAATTCAAAAAGAATAATGTACCAAAATGTTCATTGCAGCCAGGACATGGAAGCAACTTAAGTGTCCATCAACAGATGAATGGATAAAGAAGATATGACATATATATACAGTGGAATATTACTCAGCTATAAAAAGAAATGAAACTGATTTATTTGTAGTGAGGTGGATAGACCTGGAGCCTGTCATACAGAGTGAAGTAAGTCAGAAGGAGAAAAACAAATACCGTATGCTAACACATATATATGGAATCTTTAAAAAAATGTCATGAAGAGACTAGGGGTAGGAAGGGAATAAAGCACAGACCTACTAGAGCATGGAGTTGAGGATATGGGGAGGGGGAATGGTAAGCTGTGATGAGGTGAGGGTGTGGCATGGACATATATACACTACCAAATGTTGGGTGGATAGCTAGTGGGAAGCAGCTGCATGGCACAGGGAGATTAGTTAGGTGGTTTGTGACCACCTAGAGGGGTAGGATAGGGAGTGTGGGAGGGAAGGAGGCGCAAGAGGGAAGAGATATGGGAACATATGTTTATGTATAACTGATTCACTTTGTTGTAAAGCAGAAACTAACACACCATTGTAAAGCAATTATACTCCAATAAAGATGATAAAATATATATTATATATATATATATATATATCTTTATCTTTATGCCCTTGCAAAAGATGAAGTAGACATAACACCTCATTTCATCTCTCAAACCTGAAATATAATCAAGAGTTTTCAAAATTTTGTGTTGAAATCTCTATCACCATTTACTCAAAAGAAAAAAATGTCATTCATTAATTAACTTCACTTGTTGTTAAATATTATTTAGGATGTCCTCATCTTTCCTCTTAAGATATTAAGATTAAATTATTCTAGATGATAAAATATGTAGCTACTTTGCCAATTTATATTGACAAAATACAAAAACTTGGTCTCTGGGAGGTTAGTTTGAAAACTACTATTAATTATTTGAAACTGAAAGTCATTTAAAGTAAAATACATTGCATTGTTCTAATTATTTTCTTATTGACATAAAATATAACTTCACAAAGTAGATGATTTTGACAATAAAATTACTGAAGTGATGTAAAATTTTTAAAGTTATACAACTTCTCTTTCTGACACTATACTGTAGCGAGCTAGATATTCTGAAGGAACTCCCTGCTTCAAAACAACTAAAACCTTCATGAAATATGATTTAAATTTTATTGTTTGCCTCACAGGAAGGGAAGAAAAACTCTCCATCCTCCACTCTTGCTCCCCACCAAAAAAAAAAAAATCACTAAATACGCATAACAGTCTGTGTGCTGGATTGTGTTATTAATCAACTTGATCGAGTATAAAGCCTACACTTCTCAAAATCTCTTGCCTGCATTCTTGTGCATTAGAGTTGGCTAAAAGATAAACTTGCACAAGTTTTAAAAGGCAGATATCCAGCAGTGGCCATAATTATAATAATATTGTTATAGTCATATACAGTGACAGACAGATACAGTTGTGACAGGCAGGTTACAGCTTGTCCTTATTCTCCTCTACTTTTACCCAGTTAATCTCTGACGGTTCTGACTCTGATTATCAGCCACAATACCAGGTTCGCCAACAGATGTTTGACTGTGGACCCAGAGAGGCAGTAACTGTACAGACATCAATTTCCTATAATAATGACAATAATAATGATATCTAACTCAGAATGGGGTGGAGTGAAATGCTTGACCAGAGTAATATGTAGGGCCACAGAGAAGTAATCTAAGTAAAAGTATTTAATGCTTTAGTAATTTTCCAGGAAAACAGGGAAAAGGCTATTATTAAAATTTAATTATGTGTGGAAAAATTTGCCAGTAACCACTAAAAGAAAGGAGTAGACTATAGAAGTTCAAAATCAGTAGAGAGGGAAAAATGATCTGAGAATAACGACCCAAAACTTTCCATCAGTAGTTTGAAAGCAAAGGAGAAAATGAAATATGGAAAAAAATGGAGGGAATCCACACATAAGTCAATAGAATCAAATCTAAATATATTAATAACCACAGTAAATGCAAATAGATAAATTTACCATTTAAAAAACACAAACTGAAATAGTGTATTAAAAAGAATAAAAGAAAATAAGAATCATCCAAGTGTTTTAAAGAGGCATGCATAAAACATAAGGTCACTGAAAGATTAAAAGTCAAAGGATAGTGCTTCTAGTACAGACAAGATGGTATACTCATTTCTCTCTACTCCTCCCCACTGAGAACAAATATAAACCCTGGAAATAGCACAAAAGGCAACCCAAAGGGACCTCTAAAAGGTCTAATAGAAAGGCAAATTGGTTTAAGACCTCAAGAGTAGAGTTTTAAGTGTGCCCACCCACCCCACTTAACAGAAGAAAGCATTTCCAAAGCACAAATTAAGCAACAGAAGGCAGCCCAGGTTGGCTCATTCCCCTCCCAGATCAAACAAGAGTCGCTCTGACAACTTCTGGTTAGCTCAATATCATTGCCAAGAGAGATCCATGCAGAGTTCTCTTACCCATAAGAGACCAAGAGAATTATCTTTCCCAGTAGGGACTGAGGCTCACCTTCCTCACTTAAAGATATTGGGGTGCCAGGTGGCACTAGCAAGGAGAACCATGCCATAACAAGCAGCCTAGCCTACAAAGCTCCTTTGTTTCTGAGAATCTGAAATACCCCTTGCCCACCAAGAGATTTTTGGGGTGGCTATGTGCCATCGATAAGATCTGTCACAAGTTCCCTGGCCTGGGAAGGCTATTTGTCCCTGTGGGTTGGAAACTCACTCCTTCTACTTCCCAGAGACATTGGGGAGCCAGTGGGCATTGGCAAGAGCCATCTTGCCCCCAGAAGCATGTCCAGGAAGTGTTTTCCATGCCCCACAGGCAAGGAGAAATCCCAGAAAAACAAGTACTCAGACACGGAAGCCTCCTAACCCTCCTCTCATCATCACACCCCACTTCCGCAGGCCTGAGAAAACCCTGCTCCTACTGGAAAACATCAGGTGACCTGGGTCTGGGAAGACCACTTTACCTCAACAGGCAGCACCAGCAGGGACCAACGGGAGCCCCAGCAGCACAGAAAAAGACAAAGCCAACCAAAATAGAACACCATGAATGTTCTTAAAATTTAGTCATGCTTGGAAGGACAGTCCACAGAAAGATTCCAGGTTCTGCATGCTAAACCTAAATATGGTGACAGCCTGATAAAAGATTTACATAGAATCCATATTCTGTTAATGTAAAATTGCCAAAATATCCAGTATACAATAGAAAATCAGCCATCATACCAAGAACAAGAAAAATCAAAACTTGAATGAGAAAGGACAATGAACTGACACCAACATTGAGATGATGAACTCAGGTGGGAAGTCAGATGAAATCAGACAATGAAAATTTCCCACAAAGAAACTGCCAAACCTTGATAGTAAACAAATGAGTTCTATCAATTTTTAAAGAAAAATACCATCCAAATATTATACAAATTCTCTGAAATAATATCCTAAAATTCATTTGATGAAGCCAGTACAATACTGTTATTAAAACCCAAGACCAACTGAGAATGGTCAATATTAGGTCAGTCTCACTCAAAATCATAGATGTAAATCTACTTAAAAAGGATAATAAACCTTGTTTAAGGTAGGTTATTCCCAGTAATTCAAGAGAGAATTAACACTAGGAAATATATAAATGTCAACCACATTAATAAATTTAAGGAGAAAAATGTATGGCCATACCAGCAGTTGCATAATAAGCATATACTAAAATTTAACACTAATTTATTAAAAATAATTGGCAAAATAAAAGAGCTTTTCTTAATAATCAATATTTATCAAAAACTACAGTAAATGTCATTAGGAATTGGAATACTGCAATCCATTTTAAAATCAGCAATAAGACAAACATGTTCACTGACATGACATGACACTGACATAACATCTTCAATGTTATGTCTTCAATAATAGCCAACAAAGAGGAGCAGAAATAATAATATTATAAATGAAGGAAAAAAATCTCATTGTCTTCAAATGGTTAGAAAATCCAAATGATCTATAGATGCAAGTCATGCTATAAAAAGAGGATTCTTTACCAATTTGTTGGAAACGATATATAGAATAAAACTGAAATTTCATAAGCTAGTAATGATAGGTAAAATAAGCTATAAAATGCCAATACAATGGTAACAGAAACCAAAATATGATTGATATTAATCTAAGAAGTGTAAAACTAGGTAGGCATAAAATTATGAATTTTTTATTTAAATAGTATGTACAGTGTAAAACATAAGATGCAATATTCAGGTATAGATAGGAAAACTATAAAAAAGAAATTGTTCCCAAATTGATACATAGACTAGATGCCTTTGAAACCATAAACCCAACAAAGACTTCCAAGATACTTGGAAAACTAGAGACAAAACTATTGTGAATGGACAAGTACTAGCAGTTATCAAGCATTATTTAAAGCTACCGATTTTTTAATACTGTATTTTGTCAGATATATTGAGTTGTAACTAAGATGTTTACCAATTTTAGGTGTATGGTTCTCTAAATTTTGACAAACATGTTCAATCATGTAACTATCATCAAAAACTAGGCATAGAAAATTTCAATCACCCTAAAATATCCCCTCGTCCCCTGGTTTATTTAATCTTCACCCACTCCAAATCCCTTGCAAACTCTGATGTTTTCAGCCTTTATAGAACTGCCTTTGACAGACGATCTCATAAATGGAATCATAAAGTACATATATTTTGTTTCTGCCTCCTTTCAGTTAGCACAATGTTTTGAGATTTATCCATGATGTTGTGTGCATATTTTTCAGTAAGATTTTATATGGATTGACTAAAAATTTTATCCATTCACCTGTAGATTAACATTTGGGTTGTTTTCAACTTGGGGCTGTAATGAATAAAGCGACTATAAACATTCATATACAAGTGTTTGTATGGAGATGTGTTTTCATTGTTCCTGGATAAATACCTAAGAGTGGAATTCTTGACTCATGTGATAAGTGTATTTTACTTTATTAGAAACTTACAAAATGTTTTCCAAAGTTGCTATACAATTTTTCATGCGTACCAGCAATGTGTGAGAGAATAACTTGCTTTCCATCTTCGCCAGGACATATTTAAATGTTTTTGTTATATCTTTATTGAAGTATAATTACTTTACAATGTTGTGTTAGTTTCTGCTGTACAACAAAGTGAATCAACTATATGTATACATATGTCCCCATATCCCCTCCCTCTTGAGTCTCCCTCCCACTCTCCCTATCCCACCCCTCTAGGTTGGCACAAAGCGTCGGTCTGATCTCCCTGTGCTGTGCAGCAGCTTCCCACTAGCCAGCCATTTTATATTTACAGATTTTTTTAACATTTGTTAAATTTTACATTTTATAACCATTTTAAATTTATAGAATTATTGCGAAAATAGTACAGAGATTTACTGATACCTCACACTTATTTTCCCCTATTACTTTTTACGGTACATTTGTCAAGATTAATGCACCAATACTGATACATTATTATAACTAAAGTCCATGTTATTCACATTTCCATAGTTTTTGCCTAATGTCCTTTTTCCATTTCAGTAACTCATCAGGAGAGCAATTACATTTAGTCATCATGTCTCCTTAGGCTTCTCTAGACTGTGACACTCTCAGACTTTCCATGTTTTTGAAGACCTTGACAGTCTTGAGAAATACTAGACAAGTATTTTGCAGAATGATATTGAATTTCATTTTGACATTTTCCTCATGGTGAGACAGTATTTATGAATTTTGGGGGAAAGACAACATAGATAAAGTGGCATTCTCATCACATATCAAGGGTAAATGCTATTAATGTGAATGATCACTGATAATGTTAACCTGATCATTTGGCTAAGCTATAGTTTTTCAGGTTATTCCACTGTAAAATTACTCTTTTTCCCCCTATCTCTACTGTATCACTTAGAAGAAAGTTACTATATGCAGTCAAGAATTATGGGGCTTGGAAGGTGAAGTTTGTTCCATTTGCTTGAGGGGGAAGTAATCTATATAAATTATTTGGAATTTCCTATGGGAATTTTTTACATTCTCTCTCATTTATTTACTTCTTAAATTATGTATTTATGTCAGTATAGATTCATGGGTATTTACTTTATAAATTGGATGATAACCCAGTGCTATTTTATTTCATTATTTTAATTTAAAATTGTTCCAGCTTTGACCATTAGGAGCTCTTTCAAGCAGTTCCTGTGTACCTCTGACATATCAGAGTCACTGTGGGTTCTTTTATTTTTTTTCTTTTGAGCCCTTTCTTACTTTGTGTCATTACAAGATGGTCTAGAAACATCATTCTGAGCATCCACGATTACTTGAAATAATTCTGGTAACTTTTATCATAGAAAAGTATTAGAAAACAAGATATTGGCGATGGTTGTGTTCATTTTTACTGGGGTGCTCTTATATCTAGGATCTATCAATGGATAGAGCTAGAAAATATATGTTTGCACACTAATCCATGCATATATCTACTTCTGTGAATATTTCTATATATAAAACTGTTAAACTAATTGTGAGTTGATACTGTTATCTCCAGCTCTAATCCAGTGCAACGTGGATTATACTAGATTATCCTTTTGTCTTTAGCTTTATAGGTCCCATTTATTTCCAAAGTCACTTAGGTTAGTTGAGTACCATTTCCCCTTACTCCCTCAGTTAAGTTATTTCATGAATTTATAGTACAATTTGATTCTTTGATCATAAACTACATTCCATCCTGTGGTAATAGGAGGTCCTTAGTTAATTTTTTTTTAACTTCCATACATTAAGGTTCACTCTTTTTGCTATAAGGTGCAATAAGTTTTACCACATGCAGAGTGTCATGTAATCACTATTATAATATTGTACAGAATAGTTTTGCTGCCTTAAAAACATCCCCTATACATCTCTTATTCAACACTCCCCCTCTTCAAAACCAGGAGAAACACTGATCTGTTTTTAATCTATTTATTTTTGCATTTGCAGAAGAACATATAAATGTAATTATACATTATATAGTCTTTTCAGAGGGTTTTTTTCACTTTACAAAATGCATTTAAGATTCATCCATATTGCCGTATAGATTGATACTTCATCCTTTTTATGTCTAAAGAGTATTCCATTGTATGGATGAAACACTTTGTTTATATACTCACATATTGAAGGGAATCTTGATTCCAATCTCTGGTGATTATGAAAAATGCTCTGATAAACGTTTATGTGCAGTTTTGAGTTGTCATACATTTTCAAATAAGTTGGATATATACCTAGGAGTTTGATTGCTGGATCAAAATGATAAGCAGTCTTCCAAAATAGCTGTAACATTTTGCATTCTCTCTAGTCCCTGTTGCTCTGTATCCTGGCCATTGACAGTAATTTTGAGTAACATTTCATATGCTTGTTTGCCATCTGTATATCTTCTTTGGTGGTATGTATGCTCAGATCTTTTGTCCATTTTTATACATTTGTTTTTATTCATAAGTTTTAAAGGTACTTTACATATTATATATATGTCCTTTATCAGAAACACAATTTGCAGTTTTTTCCAGTATGTGGTTTATCTTTTCATTCAATTAATAGAGAAATTCAGAAAACAATAGCTTTTAATTTTAATAAAGTATAACTTATGAAATGATTCTTGCATATATTAAACATTTAATAATTAGGTTTATCATCCATTTTGCATTTTTTGGTAAAAGTGAGGTTTATGCTTTGTTCTCTTTCTAATTTTTCTTTCACTTTTTTCTAGGGATTATGGCTGCCAAATGCTTTTAGTGTCATTTGGTCAAACAGTATTCTTTCTTTTTGAAAAAGAAATCATTAATATTGACTTCTTCAGCATAATAGGTACCATAACAATTTGAATAGCTTCCAAAATCTATTCAATACCATTAAATACTTCTTTTTAATGAGAAATTATAATAAATGGCCTTCTCTTTAAAAAGAGAATTAGTACCATTGATTAATTGACCCACTTGGCAGTATCTGGTTGGACAAAACTCCAGACAGGAAATTTGAATGTAGCAAGTCCATTTTAGAAGTTATTAAATGAATGATTTTCATATGTATTCTAATGTAGAAAAGAGTACAGATTTCACATCTGACTTAATATAATCTAATATTAACATTGTAAACTTTTCAGTACATTTAAAAATCACTAATCATGGCTTAAGTTGAAATTTAGCTTTAAAATATTATATATATATTTTTACATATGAAAATTTTACTACAAGTAAAAGAGCACATATATTTTACAATAGCTAAAAATATCACAGCTTAGTCAGTCAGAACTACACCCTTTTTAAAAACATCTTTATTGGAGGATAATTGCTTTACATTGTTTTGTTAGTTTCTGCTGTATAACAAAGTGATTCGGCTATTTGTATACATATATCCCCATATGCCCTCCCTCTTGCATCTCCCTCCCAAACTCCCTATCCCACCCCTCTAGGTGGTCACAAAGCACCAAGCTGATACCCCTGTGCTATGCAGCAGCTTCCCACTAGCTATCAACTTTACATTTGGTAGTGTATATATGCCCATTCCACTCTCTCACTTCATCCCAGCTTACACTTCCCCCTCCTCATCTCCTCAATTCCATTCTCTATGTCTGCATCTTTATTCCTGTCCTGCCTCTAGGTCCTTCACAACCTTTTTTGTTTTTTTAGATTCTGTATATATGTGTTAACATATGGTATTTGTTTTTCTCTTTCTGAATTACTTCACTCTGTATGACAGACTCTAGGCCCATCCACCTCACTACAAATAACTCAATTTCATTTATTTTTATGGCTGAGTAATATTCCATTGCATATATGTGCCACATCTTCTTTATCCATTCATTTGTTGATGTACATTTAGGTTGCTTCCATGTTCTGGCTATTGTAAATAGAGCTTCAATGAATATTTTGATACAAGACTCTTTTTAAATTATGGTTTTCTCATGGTATATGCCCAGTAGTGGGATTGCTGGGTGGTATGGTAGTTCTGTTTGTAGTTTTGTAAGGAAGCTCCATACTGTTCTCCATAGTGGCTGTATCAATTTACATTCCCACCAACAGTGTACAAGGGTTCCCTTTAGTCCACACCCTCTCCAGCATTTATTGTTTGTAGATTTCTTGATGATGGCCACTCTGAGCAGTATGAGGTGATATCTCATTGTAGTTTTGATTTGCATTTCTCTAATGATTAGTGATGTTGAGTATCCTTTCATGTGTTTGTTGGCAATCTGTATATCTTCTCTGGAGAAATGTCTATTTAGGTCTTCTGCCCATTCTTGGATTTGGTTGTTAGTTTTTTGTTTTTTTTTTTTTTATTGAGCTGCTTGTATATTTTGGAGATTAATACTTTGTCAGTTGGCTCGTTTGGAAATATTTTTGCCCATTATGACTGTCTTTTTATTTTTATGATTCCTCTTGCTGTGCAAAAACTTTAAGTTTCATTAGGTCCCATTTGTTTATTTTTCTTTTTATTTCCATTTCTCTAGGGGGTGGGTCAAAAAGGAGCTTGCTGTGAATTATGCCCTAGAGTGTTCTGCCTGTTTTCCTCTAAGAGATTTATAGTGTCTGGCCTTACATTTAGGTCTTTAATCCATTCTGAGTTTATTTTTGTGTATGGTGTTAGGGAGTGTTCTAATTTCATTATTTTGTATGTAGCTGTCCTGTTTTCTGAGCACCATTTATTGAGGAGGCTGTCTTTTCTCCATTGTATACTCTTTCCCCCTCTATCAAAGGTAACGCGACCATATGTGCATTGGTTAATCTCTACGCTTTCTATCTTGTTCCATTAATCTATATTTCTGTTTTTGTGCCAGTACCATACTGTCTTGATTTGGTAGTTTTGTAGTATATTCTGGAGTCAGGGAACCTGATTCCACCAGCTCCATTTCTCTTTCTCAAGATTCCTTTGGCTATTCAGGGTTTTTTGTGTTTTCATACAAATTGTGAAAATTTTTGTTCTAGTTTTGTGAAAACTTTCATTGGTAGTTTAATAAGGATTGCATTGAATCTGTAGATTGCTTTGGGTAGTAGTGTCATTTTCCCCATGTCAATTCTTCCAATCCAAGAACATGGTATATCTCTCCATCTGTTTGTATCATCTTTAATTTCTTTCATCAGTGCCTTATAGTTTTCTGCATATAGGTCTTTTGTCTCCTTAGGTAGGTTTATTACTAGGTATTTTATTCATTTTTTTGCAGTGGTAAATGGGAGTGTTTCCTTAATTTCTCTTTCAGATTTTTCATCATTGGTGCATAGGAATGCAAGAGATTACAGTGCATTAATTTTGTATTCTGCTACTTTACTAAATTAATGGATTCAGTCTAATAGTTTTCTAGTAGCCTCTTTAGGATTCCCTATGTATAGTATCATGTCATCTGCAAACAGTGACAGTTTTACTTCTTCTTTTTCAATTTGGATTCCTTCTATTTCTTTTCCTTCACTGATTGCTGTGGCTAGAACTTCCAAAACTAGGTTGAATAAGAGTGGTGAGAGTGGGCATCCTTTTCTTGTTGCTGATCTTAGTGGAAAAGGTTTCAGTTTTTCACCATTGAGAATGATGTTGTCTGTGGGTTTGTCATATATGGCCTTTACTACATTGAGGTAAGTTTTCTCCATGCCTATTTTCTGGAGACTTTTTTATCATAAATGGATATTGAATTTTGTCCAAAGATTTTTCTGCATCTATTGAGATTATCATATGTTTTTTTCTCTTTCATTTTGCTAATATGGTGTACCACACTGATTGATTTGTGTTTATTGAAGAATCCTTGCATTCCTGGGATAAACCCCATTTGCTCATGGTGTGTGATTTTCTTAATGTGCTGTTGGATTCTGTTTGCCAGTATTTTGCTGAGGATTTTTGCATCTATGTTCATCAGTAATATTGGTTGGTAGTTTTCTTTTTTTTGTGACATCTTTGTCTAGTTTTGGTTTAGGGTGATGGTGACCTCATAGAATGAGATTCTGAGTGTTCCTCCCTCTGCTATATTTTGGAAGAGTTTGAGAAGAATAGTTGTTAGCTCTTTTGTAAATATTTGCTAGAATTTACCTGTGAAGCCATCTTGTCCTGGGTTTTTGTTTGTTGGAAGAATTTCAATCAGAGTTCCAATTTCAGTGCTGGTGATTTGTCTGTTTATATTTTCCATTTCTCCCTGATTCAGGATCAGAAGTTTGTTCTATTCTAAGTATTTGTTCATTTCTTCCCGTTTGTCCATTTTATTGGCATATAGATGCTTAATCTCTCATGGTCCTTTGTATTTCTGCTGTGTCAGTTGTTACTTCTACTTATTCATTTTGAATTCTGTTGATTTGAGTCTTCTCTCTTTTTTTCTTGATGATTCTGGCTAGTGGTTTATCAATTTTGTTTATCTTCTCAAAGAACAGGCGACTAGTTTTATTGATATTTGCTATTGTTTTCATTTCTTTTTCATTTATTTCTGATCTCATTTTTATGCTTTATTTCCTTTGGGGTTTATTTATTTATTTATTTATTTTTTCTTCTTTCTATAATTGCTTTAGGTATAAGGTTAGGCTCTTTATTTGAGATTTTTCTTGTTTCTTGAAGTAGGCTTGTATTGCTACAAACTTCCCTCTTAGAAATGCTTTTGCTGCATCCCATAGGTTTTTGACAGTCGTGTTTTCATTCTCATTTGTTTCCAGGAATTTTTTAATTTCCTCTTTGAGTTCTTCAGTGTTCTCTTGGTTATTTAGTAGTGTATTGTTTAGCCTCCAAGTATCTGCATTTTTAACATTTTTTTCCTGTAACTGATATCTAGTCTCATAGCATTGTGGTTAGAAAAGTTACTTGATATGATTTCAATTTTCTTAAATTTACCAAGGCTTGTTATGCAACCCAAGATATGACCTATCCTGGAGAATGTTCGTTGAGCTCTTGAGAAGAAAGTGTATTCTGTTGTTTTGGGATTGAATGTCCATAAATACCAATTAAGTTCATCTTTTTAATATGTCATTTAAGATTGCGTTTGCTTATCTATTTTCATTTTGGATGATTTCTCCGTTGGTGAGAGTGGGATGTTAAAGTCCCCTACTATTATTTTGTTACTGTCGATTTCCCCTTTTATGGCTGTTAACATTTGTCCTATGTATTGAGGTGCTCCTATGTTGGATGCATGCGTATTTATAGTTGTTATATCTTCTTCTTTGATTGATCCCTTTATCATTATGTAGTGTCCATCTTTGTCTCTTGTAATAGTCTGTGTTTTAAAGTCTATTTTGTCTGATATGAGAATTGCTACTCTAGTTTTCTTTTGATTTCCATTTTCGTGGAATATCTTTTTCCATTCCCTCACTTTCAGTCTTTATGTGTCCCTTGGTCTGAAGTAGGTCTCTTTTAGACAACATATATATGGGTGTAGTTTTTGTACCCATTCAGCCAGTCTATGTCTTTTAGTTGGAGCACTTAATCCATTTGCATTTAAGGTAATTATCAATATGTATGCTCCTATTACCATTTTCTTCATTGTTTTGGGTTTGTTTTTGTAGGTCGTTTCCTTCTCTTGTGTTTCCTTCCTGGAGCAGTTCCTTTAGCATTTGTTGTAAAGCTGGTTTTGTGGTGCTCTTTTGTTTTAGGTTTTGCTGTCTGTACAGGTTTTACATTCTCTGTCAAACCTGAATGAGATCCTTGCTGGGTGGAGTAATATTTGTTGTAGTTTTTTTCCCTTTCATCACTTTAGATACATCCTGCCACTCTTTCTGGCTTGCAGAGTTTCTGCTGGAAGATCAGCCTTTAACCTTATGGCAGTTTCCTTGTATGTTATTTGTTGCTTTTCCCTTGCTGCTTTAATTTTTATTCTTTGTCTTTAATTTTTGATATTTTGATTAAATGTGTTTTGTTGTGTTTCTCCTTCGATTTATCCTTTATGAGGCTCTCTGAGCTTCCTGGACTTGAATGACTATTTCCTTTCCCATATTGAGGAAGTTTTCAACTATAATTTCCTTGAATATTTTCTCAGCCCCTTTCTGTATTTGGGGTCTTCTTTTCGCAGGCTGCAGGTTAATTGTTCCCATTGTTTGTGATGTCTGTCCCTAGTGGCTAAGGTTGCTTCAGTGGGTTGTGTAAGCTTCCTGGTGGAGGTGACTGGTGTCTGTGTTCTGGTGGGTGAGGCTGGATCTTTTCTTTCTGGTGGGCAGGACTGCATCTGGTGGTGTGTTTTTGGTGTCTGTGAACTTATTATGATTTTAGGCTGCCTCTCTGCTAATGAGTGACGTTGTGTTACTGTCTTTCTACTTGTTTGGCATTGGGTGTCCAGCACTGGAGCTTCCTGGTCGTTGAATGGACCTGTGTCTTAGCATTGTGACAGAGATCTCTGGGAGCACTCTCGCTGATTGATATTATGTGGGGCCAGGAGGTCTCTGGTGGTCCAATGTCCTGAACTCTGCTCTCTTACCTCAGAGGCTCAGGCCTGATAACTGACAGGAGAACCAAGACCCTGTCAGCCACACAGCTAAGAAGAAAAGTGAGAAAAAAAGAAAGAACAAATAAAATAAAATAAAGTTATTAAAATAAAGTATTTAGCAAAATTATTATTAAAATTAAAAAAAATAAGTAATAAAAAAAGAGCATAGAGCAACCAAACCTATAAACAAATCCACCAATGTTAACACATGCTAAAAACTAAACTAATGAGGAACGGCTTAAAGATGGTGGAAGAGTAAGATGGGGAGATCCCCTTCCTCCTCACAGAGACATCAGAAATACATCTACACGTGGAACTTCTCCTATAGAACACCCACCGAACGCTGGCAAAAGACCTCAGACCTCCCAAAAGGCAAGAAACTCCCCACATACCTGGGTAGGGCAAAAGAAAAAAGAATAAACAGAGACAAAGAATAGGGACGGGACCTACACCAGTGGGAGGGACCCGTGAAGGAGGAAAGACTCCCACACACTAGAAGCCCCTTCGCGGTCAGAGACTGCGGGTGGCGGAGGGGGAAGCTCCGGAGGCGCGGAGGACAGCTCAGCCACACGGTGAGGAGGGCAAAGCAGAGAGATTCCCGCAGAGGATCAGTGCCGACCAGCACTCACCAGACTGAGATGCTTGTCTGCTCCCCCACCGGAGTGGGCGGGGGCCAGGAGCTGAGGCTCGGGCTTCAGTTGGATCCCAGGGAAAGGTCTGGAGTTGGCAGAGTGAAAACAGCCTGAAGGTGGAGTGCGCCACGGCTGGCCAGGAGGGAGTCCGGTTGAAGTCTGGAGCTGCCGAAGAGGCAAGAGACCTTTTCTTCCCCCTTTGCTTCCTGGGCACGAGGAGAGGGGATTAAGCGCGCCACTTAAAGGAGCCCCAGAAACGGGCACGGACTGACGAAGAGACAAGAGACTTTTCTTACCTCTTTGCTTCCATGGGCACGAGGAGAGGGGATTAAAAGCACCGCGTAAAGGAGCTCCAGAAACGGGTGCGAGCCACGGCTGTCGGCACAGACAGTAGAGACGGGTGTGGGATGCTAAGGTTGCTGCTGCTGCCACCAAGAGGCCTGTGTGTAAGCACAGGTCACTCTCCACACTGGCCCTCCCAGGAGCCCGTGCAGCCCACCACTGCTGGGGTCCCGGGATTCAGGGACAGCTTCCCCGGGAGAATGCTCAGTGCACCTTGGGCCTGTGCAGCATCATGTCGGCCTCTGCCGCCACGAACTCGTCCCACAACCGGGCCACTCCCTCCTCCCAGCATGAGTGAGCTGGAGCCCCCGAATCAACTGCTCCTTTAACCCCATACTGTCTGAGTGAAGGACAGACTCCCTCGGACGAGCTACTTGCAGAGGCGGGACCAAGTCCAAAGCTGAACCCCAGGCGCTGTGCGAACAAAGAGGAGAGGGGAAGGTCTCTCCCAGCAGCCTCAGAAGCAGCAGATTAAAGCTCCACAATCAACTTGAAGTGCCCTGCATCTGTGGAAAACCTGAATAGACAACTAATCATCCCAAGTTGAGGAGGTGGACTTTGGGAGCAAGATATACTATTATTGTCCCCTTTTTTTCTTTTTGTGAGTGTGTATGTGTGTGGTACTGTGTGAGATTTTGTCTGTATAGCTTTGCTTTCACCATTTGTCTTAGGGTTAGACCGACCCATTTTTCTGGTTTTTTTTAATAGAAATTTTTCTTCTTAATAATTATTTTTTATTTTAATAACTATACTTTATCCAACTTTATTTTGTCTTCTCCATTTCTTTCTTCCTTTCTTCCTTCCTTTCTTCCCTCCTTCCATCCTTTATACCTTCCTTCCTCCCTTCCTTCCTCCCGTCCTCTCTTCCTTCCTCCCTTTCTTCACCTCCACCTTCCTTCCTTCCTGTCTTGCTTTCTTCCTTCCTTAATTTCTTCTTTCCTTTCTTCCTTCCTTCCCTCCCTCCCTCCTTCCTTCCTTCCTTTTCTTTCCTTTCTATTTTTTCTCCCTTTTATTTTGAGCCATGTGAATTAAACGCTCTAGGCCCCCAAGCCAGGCACAAGGGCTGTGTCTCTGAGGTGGGAGAACCAACCTCAAGACACTAGGCCACAAGAGGCCTCCCAGCTCCATGCAATATAAAATGGCAAAGATCTCCTAGAGATGTCCATCTCAACACCAAGACCCAGCTTCACTCAAGGACCAGCAATGAACAGTGCTGGACACCCTAGCCCCAACAAAGAGCAAGACAGGTCTACAGCCCCATCCATTAGCACAGAGGCTGCCTAAAATCATAATAAGGCTATCAACATCCCCAAACACACCACCAGACGTGGACTTGCCCACCAGAAAGACAAGATCCAACCTCATCCACCTGAACAGAGGCACTAGTCTCCCCAACCAGGGAACCTACTCAACCCACTGAACCAACCTTAGCCACTGGGGACAGCCACCAAAAACAACGGGAACTATGAAACTGCAGTGTGCAAAAAGGAGACCCCAAACACAGTAAGATAAGCGAAATGAGAAGACAGAAAAACACATAACAGATGAAGGAGCAAGATAAAAACACACCAGACCTAACAAATGAAGAGGAAATAGGCAGTCTACCTGAAAAAGAATTCAGAATGATGATAGTAAAGATGATTCAAAATCTTGGAAATAGAATAGACAAATTGCAAGAAACAGTTAACAAGGATGTAGAAGAAATAAAGAGGAAGCAAGCAACGATGAGCAACACAATAAGTGAAGTGAAAAATACTCTAAATGGGATCAATAGCAGAATAACTGAGGCAGAAGTACGGATAAGTGACCTGGAAGATAAAATAGTGGAAATAACTACTGCAGGACAGAAGAAACAAAAAGGAATGAAAATAAATGAGGAGAGTCTCAGAGACCTCTGGGACAACATTAAATGCACCAACATTCAAATTATAGGGGTTGCAGAAGAAGAAGAGAAAAAGAAAGGGACTGAGAAAATATTTGAAGAGATTATAGTTGAAAACTTCCCTAATATAGGAAAGGAAATAGTCAATCAAATCCAGGAAGCACAGAGTCCCATACAGGATAAACCCAAGGATAAACACGCAAGGACACATAATAATCAAACTGTCAAAAACTAAATACAAAGAAAACATATTAAAAGCAGAAAGAAAAAAAAAAAAAAAGCAGAAAGGGAAAAACAACAAATAGCACACAAGGGAAGCCCCATAAGGTTAACATCAGATCTTTCAGCAGAAACTCTACAAGCTGGAAGGGAGTGGCAGGACATATTTAAAGTGATGAAGGAAAAAAAACCTACAACCATGATTACTTTACCCAGCAATAATCTCATTCAGATTTGATGGAGAAATTAAAACCTTTACAGACAAGCAAAAGCTGAGAGAGTTCAGCACCACCAAAGCAGCTTTATAACAAATGCTACAGGAACTTTTCTCCAGGCAAGAAACACAAGAGAAGGAAAATACCTACACGAACAACCCGAAACAAGTAAACGGTAATAGGAACACACATATCAATAATTACCTTAAATGTAAATGGAGTAAATGTTCCCACCAAAAGACACAGACTGGCTGAATGGATAAAAAAACAGGACGCATATATATGCTGTCTACAAAAGACCCACTTCAGACCTAGGGACACTTACAGACTGAAAGTGAGGGGATTGAAAAATATATTCCATGCAAATGGAAATCAGAAGAAAGATGGAGTAGCAATTCTCATATCAGACAAAATACACCTTAAAATAAAAACTATTACAAGAGACAAAGAAGGACACTACATAATGATCAAGGGATCGATCCATGAAGGAGATATAACAATTGTAAATATTTACGCCCCCAACATAGGAGCACCTCAATACATAAGGCAAATACTAACAGCCATAAAAGGGGAAATCTACAGCAACACAATCATAGTAGGAGACATTAACAGGTAGCTTTCACCAATCGACAGATCATCCAAAATATAAATAAATAAGGAAACACAAGCTTTAAATGATACACTATACAAGATGGATTTACATGATATTTATAGGACATTCCATCCTAAAACAAGAGAATACACATTTTTCTCAAGTGCTCATGGAAAATTCTCCAGGATAGATCATATCTTGGGTCACAAATCTAACCTTGGCAAATTTAAGAAAATTGAAATCATATCAAGTATCTTTTCTGACCACAACGCTATGAGACTAGATATCAATTACAGGAAAAGATCTGTAAAAAATACAAACACATGGAGGCTAAACAATACACTACTTAATAATGAAGTGATCACTGAAGAAATCAAAGAGGAAATCAAAAAATATTTAGAAACAAATGACAACGGAGACACGATGACCCAAAACCTATGGGATACAGCAAAAGCAGTTCTAAGAGGGAAGTTTATAGCAGTACAGTCATACCATAAGAAACAGGAAACATCTCGAATAAACAACCTAACTTTGCACTTAAAGCAATTAGAGAAAGAAGAACAAAAAACCCCAAATTTAGCAGAAGGAAAGAAATCATAAAGATCAGATCAGAAAAAATGAAAAAGAAATGAAGGAAACAATAGCAAAGATCAATAAAACAAAAAGCTGGTTCTTTCAGAAGATAAATAAAATTGATAAACCATTAGCCAGACTCATCAAGAAAAAAAGGGAGAAGACTCAAATCAATAGCATTAGAAATGAAAAAGGAGATATAACAACTGACACTGCAGAAATACAAAAGATTATTAGAGATTACTACAAGCAACTATATGCCAATAAAATGGACAACCTGGAAGAAATGGACAAATTCTTAGAAATGTACAACCTGACGTGACTGAACCAGGAAGAAATAGAAAATATGAACAGACCATTCACAAGCACTGAAATAGAAACTGTGATTAAAAATCTTCCAACAAACAAAAGCCCAGGACTAGAGGGCTTCACAGGCGAATTCTATCAAACATTTAGAGAAGAGCTAACACCTACACTGCTCAAACTCTTCCAAAAGATAGCAGAGGGAGGATCACTCCCAAATCATTCTATGAGCCCACCATCACCCAGATACCAAAACCAGACAAAGACGTCACAAAGAAAGAAAACTACAGGCCAATATCACTGATTAACATAGATGCAAAAATCCCCAACAAAATGCTAGCAAAAAAAATCCAACAGCACATTAAAAGGATCATACACCATTATCAAGTGGGGATTATTCCCGGAATGCAAGGATTATTCAATGTACGCAAATAAATCAACGTGATACACCATATCAACAAACTGAAGGAGAAAATCATATGATCATCTCAATAGATGCAGAGAAAGCTTTTGAAAAAATTCAACACTCATTTATGACAAAAACCCTGCAGAAAGTAGGCATACAGGGAACTTTCCTCAACATAATAAAGGCCATATATTATAAACTCACAGCTAGCTTCATTCTCAATGGTGAAAAACTGAAACCATTTCCACTAAGATCAGGAACAAGACAAGGTTGCCCACTCTTACCACTCTTATTCAACCTAGTTTTGGAAGTTCTAGCCACAGCAATCAGAGAAAATAAAGAAATAAAAGGAATCCAAATAGGAAAAGAAGAAGTAAAGCTGTCACTGTTTGCAGATGACATGATACTATACATAGAGAATACTAAGGATGCTACCAGAAAATTACTAGAGCTAATCAATGAATTTGGTAAAGTTGCAGGATACAAAATTAATGCACAGAAATCTCTGGCATTCGTATACACTAATGATGAAAAATCTGAGAGTGAAATTAAGAAATCACTCCCATTTACCACTGCAACAAAAAGAATAAAATATCTAGGAATAAACCTACCTAAGGAGACAAAAGACTTGTATGCAGAAAACTATAAGACACTGATGAAACAAATTAAACATGATACAAATGGGTGGAGAAATATACCATGTTCTTGGATTGGAAGAATCAACATTGTGAAAATGACTCTACTACCCAAAGCAATCTACAGATTCAGTGCTATGCCTATCAAATTACCACTGGCATTTTTTACAGAACTAGAACAAAAAATTTCTCAATTTGTATGGAAACACAAAAGACCCCTAATAGCCAAAGCAATCTTGAGAACGAAAAATGAAGCTGGAGGAATCAGGCTCCCTGACTTCAGACTATACTACAAGCCTACAATAATCAAGACAGTATGGGACTGGCACAAAAACAGAAATATAGATCAATGGAACAGGATAGAAAGCCCAGAGATAATCCCACACATATATCATCACTTTATCTTTGATAAAGTAGGGAAGAATATACAGTGGAGAAAAGACAGCCTCTTCAATAAGTGGTGCTGGGAAAACTGGAGAGCTACATGTAAAAGGATGAAATGAGAACACTCCCTAACACCACACACAAAAATAAACTCAAAATGGGTTAAAGACCTAAATGTAAGGCCAGACACTATCAAACTCTTAGAGGAAAACATAGGCAGAACACTCTATGACACAAATCACAGCAAGATCCTTTTTGACCCATCTCTTAGAGAAATGGAAATAAAAACACAAATAAACAAATGGGACCTAATGAAACTTAAAAGCTTTTGCACAGCAAAGGATACCATAAACAAGACCAAAAGACAACCCTCAGAATGGGAGAAAATATTTGCAAATGAAGCAACTGACAAAGGATTAATATCCAAAATTTATAAGCAACACATGCAGCTCAATAACAAAAAAACAAAAAATCCAATCCAAAAATGGGCAGAAGAACTAAATAGACATTTCTCCAAAGAAGATATACAGATTGCTAAAAAACACATGAAAGAATGTTCAACATCATTAATCATTAGAGAAATGCAAATGAAAACTACAATGAGATATCATCTCACACCGGTCAGATTGGCCATCATCAAAAACTCTAGAAACAATAAATGCTGGAGAGGGTGTGGAGAAAAGGGAACCCTCTTGCACTGCTGGTGGGAATGTAAATTGATACAGCCACTATGGAGAACAGTATGGAGGTTCCTTAAAAAACTACAAATAGAACTACCATATGACCCAGC
Organism: Kogia breviceps; assembly: GCF_026419965.1. Classification (NCBI taxonomy): domain Eukaryota; kingdom Metazoa; phylum Chordata; class Mammalia; order Artiodactyla; family Physeteridae; genus Kogia; species Kogia breviceps. The sequence continues at coordinate 54,747,470 of NC_081330.1, forward strand.
AATCCCACTACTGGGCATATACCCTGAGAAAACCATAATTCAAAAAGACTCATGTACCAAAATATTTATGGCAGCTCTATTTACGATAGCCAGGACATGGAAGCAACCTAAGTGTCCATCAACAGATGAATGCATAAAGAAAATGTGGCACATATATACAATGGAATATTACTCAGCCATAAAAATAAATGAAACTTAGTTATTTATAATGAGGTGGATGGACCTGGAGTCTGTCATACACAGTGAAGTAAGTCATAAGGAGAAAAACAAATACCGTATGCTAACACATATATATGGAATCTAAGGAAAAAAAAATGTCATGAAGAGATTAGTGGTAGGACGGAAATAAAACACAGACTTACTAGAGTATGGACTTGAGGATATGGGGAGGGGGAAGGGTAAGCTGTGACGATGTGAGAGAGTGGCAGGGACATATATACACTATCAAATGTAAATTAGATAGCTAGTGGGAAGCTGCTGCATAGCACAGGGAGATCACCTCTGTGCTTTGTGACCACCTAGAGGGGTGGGATAGGGAGGGTGGGAGAGAGGGTGATGCAAGAGGGAAGAGATATGGGAACATATGTATATGTATAACTGATTCACTTTGTTGTAAAGGAAAAACTAACACACTATTGTAAAACAGTTATATTCCAATAAAGATGTTTTAAAAAAAAAGTATGTGGAAAAAAAAAAACAACTAAACTAAGATAAAGATAAAAATCAGAAACTATTTAGTTGCCAGCCCCAAATCTATAGCTGTTCCCAAAGTCCACCACCTCAATTTTTGGATGATTCATTATCTATTCAGTTATTCCACAGATGTAGTGTACATAAAATTGATTGTGAATTTTTAATCCACTGCTTCTGAGGCTGTAAGGGGAAATTTCCCTTTCTCTTCTTTGTTCACACAAGTCCTGGGGTTCAGCTTTCATTTTGGCTCTGTCTCTGCATGTAGGTTGCACTCTGGCATCTGTTTTATGCCTAGACAGGTGGGGGTTATAGGAGCGGCTGATTAGGGTGCTCTGGCTCACTCAGTCCAGGAGGAGGGAGGGTTACAGTATGTGGGGCGAGCCTGCAGTGGCAGGGACCGGCAAGACATTGCAACAGCCTGGGGCACACTGTGTGTTCTCCCAAGGAATTGTCCCTAGATCATGGGACCCTCGTAGTGGCAGGCTGCACAGTCTCCTGGGTGGGGAGGTATGGATAGTGACCTGTGCTTGCACACAGGCTTCTTGGTGGCTGCAGCAGCAGCGTTAGCATTTCATGCCCATCTCTGGTGTCTGTGCTGATAGCTGCAGCTGGCACCCATCTCTGAAGCTTGTTTAGGCAGTGCTCTGAATCTTCTCTTCTCACCTATCCAGAAACTATGGTCTCTTGCCTCTTAGGCAGGTCCAGAGATTTTCCTGGACTCCCTCCCATCTAGCTGTGTTCCACTAGCCCCCTTCAGGCTGTCTTCACACAGCCAAACCCAGTCCTCTCCCTGGGATCTGATCTCTGAAACCTGATCCTCAGCTTCCAGCCCCCACAGCCCCTGGCAGGTGAACAGACCAACGTCTCAGGCTGTTGAGTGCTGGCTGGAAAAGATCCTCTGTGTTGGAATCTCTCCACTTTGCCCTCTGAACCCCTGTTGCTGCACTCTCCTCTGTGGCTCTGAAGCTTCCTCTTGTCCACTCCCCATTTCCGCCAGTGAAGGGGCTTCCTAGTGTGTGGAAACGTTTCCTCCTTCACAGCTCCCTCCCAAAGGTGCAGGTCCCATCCCTATTCTTTTGTCTCTGTTTTTTTTTTCTTTTTTCTTTTGCCCTACCCATGTATGTGGGGAGTTTCTTGCCTTTTGGGAAGTCTTAGGTCTTCTGCCAGTGTTCAGTAGGTGTTCTGTAGGAGTTGTTCCACATGTAGATATATTTTTGATGTATTTGTGAGGAGGAAGGTGATCTTCACTTCTTACTCCTCTGCCATCTTGAAGGTCCTCCTCCTTCTTTCTTTATATGCCCAAGTATTGTTTTGCAAAAATCAATTGAGTACATTTGTGTGAGTCTATTTCTTGTCTCTGTATTCTGTTTATTCATCCTTTCTGTCCTTTGGTTTATACCATACTTTTTTAAGTTTTGTAACTATATAGTAAATCTTGAAATTGGTTAATTTTAAGGAACTATACTAGAAGACTCACCTCCTCTAGTATAGTTTTTGACAAAGGCCTTATCCTAGTTTCCATGCTTTTCCACATAAATTTTATAATTATTTTGTAAATAAATAGAAACAAAAAATTTTCTTGGATTCTGTTATGATTAGTGTTAAATCTGTAAACCAATAATTTACATGTAAAACCACACTGAGACTCCCATATTATGGACATAGAGCATCTCCATCAATTTGATTTCTTTGATGTGTGTTTTATGGTGTTTTGCATACAGATTCTATAGAATAAATATTATATTGCTGATATATAGGAAATTTTTTATTGAAGTATGGTTGATTTGCAATCTTGTGCCAATCTCCACTGTACAGCAAAATGACTCAGTTTTACACATATATACATTCTTTTTTTAATATTCTTTTCCATTATGGTTTATCTCAGGAGATTAGATATAGTTCCCTGCATTTTACAGCAGGACCTTGTTGTTTATCCATTCTAAATGTAATAGTTTGCATCTACCAACCCCAATTTCCCAGTCCATCCCCCTGCCTCCCCCACTCCCCGTTAGCAATGACACATCTGATTGTTAGGTCTGTGAGTCTGTTTCTCTTTGGTAGATAGGTTCATTTGTGCCATATTTTAGATTCCACATATAAGCGATATCATATGGTATTTTTCTTTCTCTTTCTGGCTTACTTCACTTAGTATGATAATCTCTAGTTGCAACCATGTTGCTGCAAATGGCATTATTTTGTTCTTTTTATGGCTGAGTAATATTCCATTGTATATGTGTACCATATCTTTATCCATTCATCTGTTGATTGACATTTAGGTAGTTTCCATGTTTTGACTATTATGATTAGTGCATCTATAAACATTGAGATGCTTGTATCTTTTTGAATTATTGTTTTGCTGGGTATATGCCCAGAAGAGGGATTGCTGGACTATATGATAATTATATTTTTAGTTTTCTGAGGAACCTCCATACTGTTTTCCATAGTGGCTTTACCAACTTACATTCCCACCAACAGTGTAGGAGGGTTCCCTTTTCTCCACACCCTCTCCAACACTTGTTATCTGTAGACTTTTAATTATGGCTATTCTAACTAGTGTGAGGTGGTACCTCATTGTAGTTTTGATTTGCGTTTCTCTGATAATTAATGATGTTAACCACCTTTTCATGTGCCTATTGATCATCTGTATGTCTTCTTTGGAGAAATGTCTATTAAGGTCTTCTGCCCATTTTTCAATTGGGTTGTCTTTTGTTGTTGTTTTTGAGTTTTATGAGCTGTTTGTATACTTTGGAGATTAAGCCCTTGTCTGTCACATCATATGCAAATATTTTCTCCCATTCCATACTCAAAATGGCTTAAAGACTTAAACATAAGACATGACAACTTAAAACTCTGAGAAGTGTGCATAGGCAAAACATTCTCTGACATAAATCATACCAATGCTTTCTTAGGTCAGTCTCCCAAGGCAATAGAAATAAAACCAAAAATAAACAAATGGGACCTAATCAAACTTACAAGCTTTTGAACATCATAGGAAATTGTATTTTATTGCTGATATATAGGAGAGCAATTAATTTTTATTTATTGGCATTGTGTACTGCAGTCTTATTATTTACTTATTTTTTTAAAATTTATTTATTTATTTATATTTGGCTGTGTTGGGTCTTTGTTTCTGTGCGAGGGCTTCCTCCAGTTGTGGCAGGCGGGGGCCACTCTTCATCGCGGTGCGCAGGCCTCTCACTATCGCAGCCTCTCCCATTGCGGAGCACAGGCTCCAGACGCGCAGGCTCAGTAATTATGGCTCATGGGCCTAGTTGCTCCACGGCATGTGGGATCTTCCCAGACCGGGGCTCGAACCCGCGTCCCCTGCATTGGCAGGCGGATTCTCAACCACTGCACCACCAGGGAAGCCCTATTTACTTATTTTTTAAAACTTTATATTTTATATTGGAGTACAGCCAATTAACATTCTTGTGATAGTTTCAGGTGCACCGCAAAGCAACTCAGTCATACATATACATGTATCCATTCTCCCCCAAACTCCCCTCCCATCCAGGCTGCAATAACATTGAACAGAATTCCCTTTGCTATACAGTAGGTCCTTGTTGGTTATCCATTTTAAATATAGCAGTGTGTTCATGTCAATCCCAAACTCCCTAACTATGCCTTTCCTCCACCCTTCCCCCCTGGTAACCTTAAATTTGTTCTTTAAGTCTGTGAGCCTGTTTCTCTTTTGTAAATAAGTTCATTTGTATCATTTTTAGATTCTGCATACAAGCAATATCATACCATATTTCTCATTCTCTGTCTGTCTTACTTCACTCAGTATGACAATCTCTAGGTCCATCCATGTTGCTGCAAATGGCATTATTTCATTCTTATTAATGGCTGAGTAATATTCCATTGTATATACGTACCACAACTTCTCCATTCTTCTGTCTATGGACATTTAGGTTGGTTCCATGTCTTGACTATTGCAAACAGTACTGCAATGAACATTGGGGTGCATGTGTCTTTTTGAATTATGGTTTTCACCAGACATATGCCCAAGAGTGGGATTGCAGGGTCATATGGTAGCTCAATTTTTAGATTTTCAAGGAACCTCCATAGTGTTTTCCATAGTGGCTGTACCAATTAACATTCCCACCAACAGTTTAGAAGGGTTCCCTTCTCTCCACATCCTCTCCAGCATTTATTGTTTGTGGATTTTTTGATGATAGCCATTCCGACTGGTGTAAGGTGATATCTCATTGCAATTTTGATTTACATTTCTCTAATAATTAGTGATGTTGAGCATCTTTTCATGTGCCTCTTGGCCATCTGTATGTCTTCTTTAGAGAAATGTCTATTTAGGTCGTCTACCTATTTTTGATTGTGTTGTTTGTATTTGTATTGATGATATTAAGCCACATGAGCTGTTTGTGAATTTTGGAGACTAATCCCTTGTCAATCATATAATTTACAAATATTTTTTCCCAATATGTGGGTTGTCTTTTCATTTTGTTTATGGTTTCCTTTCCTGTGCAAAAGCTTTTGAGTTTAATTATGTCCTAATTGTTTATTTTTGTTTTTATTTCATTACTCTGGGAGACAGATCACAAAAATATTTCTGTGATTTATTTCAGAGAGTGTTCTGCCTAGGTTTTCATCTAGGAGTTTTACAGTGTCTGGTTTTACATTTAAGTCTTTAATCCATTTTATGTTTATTTTTGTGTATAGTGTTACAGAATGATCTAATTTCTTTTTTTTTTTTTTTGAATATAGCTGTCCAGTTTTCACAGCAAAATATTTTGAAGAGACTGTCTTTCCAACATTGTATAGTCTTGCCTCCTTTGTTGTAAATTAATTGACCATAGGTGACTGGTTTTATTTCTGAGCTTTCTATCCTGTTCCATTGATCTATATTTCTATTTTTTTCCAGTCACATAGTGTTTTGATGACTATAGCTATGTAGTATAGTCTGAAGTCAGGGAGTCTGATTCCTCCACTTCCATTTTTCATTCTCAAGATTGCTTTGGCTGTTTGGGGCCTTTTGTGTCTCCATACAAATTTTAAGAATTGTTTGTTCTAGTTCTAAAAATGTGATTGGTAATTTGATAAGGATTGCATTAAATCTGTAGATTACCTTGGGTCATATAATCATTTTCACCATATTGATTCTTCCAATCCAGGAGCATGGTATACCTTTCCACCTGTTTGTGTCGTTTTTGATTTCTTTCTTCAGCATCTTATAGTTTTCAGAGTACAGGTCTTTTGTCTCCTTAGGTAGGTTTATTCCTAGGTATTTTATTCTCTTTGATGCAATGGTAAATGGGACTGTTTCCTTGATTTCTCTTTCTGATCTTTCATTTTGGTGTATAGAAAAGCAACAGATTTATCTGTATTAATTTTCATAGCCTGCAATTTTACCAAATTCATTGATGAGTTCCAAAAATTTTCTGGTAACATCTTTAGAATTGTCTATGTATATCATGTCACCTTCAAACAGTGACAGTTTAACTTCTTCTTTTCCAATTTTCCAATTTGGATTCCTTTTATTTCTTTTTCTTCTCTGATTGCCATAGCTAGGACTTCCAAAACTATGTTGAATAAAATTGGTGACAATGGACATCCTTGTCTTGTTCCTGATCATAGAGAAAATGTTTTCAGCTTTTCACCATTGAGTATGATGTTAGCTGTAGTTTTGTCATATATGACCTTTATATGTTGAGGTATGTTCCCTCTATGCTCACTTTCTGGAGAGTTTTTATCATAAAAGAGTGCTGAATTTTGTCAAAAGCTTTTTCTGCATCTATTAATTCAAAGAGAATTTTGGAGATTTCTTGAGGGTTTTTGACCTTTTCAAGCATGTCTGTTGTAAATTAGGACAATATTTTTGTCTTGTCTTATAGCTAGAACTTCCTGTATAATGTTCAATATGAGGAGTGAGAGTAATCACTCTTTCCTTGTTGTCAATATTACCGTTAAAGCATTCACTGTCTCACTCTCTCATCTATGATGTGAGCTGTACATTTTTCTAAGATAGCCTTTATTGAATTAAACAGTTGACTTTGGTATTTGTCTTGTAATTTTTTATGAAATGTCAGACATTTTGTGTAGAAATCTAGAGATTGAGATAAAATCAATTTACTCCTGGGGATAGATATTCCTCATCATTTGTCATTTCATCTTTGTGGGATTTTAGTTAACCTAGTCAGGTACTTACTGTATTTATATTTTGTTCTTGCTATCAGTGCCCCCTAGTTTTAAATTTGTCCAGGAACCTTATGTCATTGCCTTGTTTTTAGTGAACTTGTTAATTCCTGGAAAGTATTCCTCAGTATCAATGCTCCACAGTCATCTTTTGGTAGTGCCCATATACCTATGCCACAGAGTGTCTCTATTCACATGTTTGCTCATTCCTTCAGTAATAGAATAATATTGCTTGTTAGTCAGCTATGCTTGTGTTGGGAGTAAGGAAGGCTTTTCTCTGCTGTACTGGTCCCACCTCAGTGTTACTCTGGCATTGTTTTCCTCGGACTACAAGTAGGGCTTTCCTGTGTTTATGTATTTCTTTCTGTTGCAGCTAAACTCTGCTTGTATCTGTGCCTAGTCTTGGGCAGGATTTCCTAATGGAAGTAGACCTCAATTTAGCCTTGATATAAGATTTTTTAAACCAAAATAGTTTACTGTCTTACTCCCAAGGTTAGAGAGCATTCCTTCTACTTTTATGTCTCTATTACTTTGCCTTGAGCATGATAACTGTTTCTACTGTCCTTGTCTTACTCCAACTCACCCCAATGCATTGTTAGGATTTTGCTTCATACAAAAAAAATATCTTGGGGAGTCTTGGTATTTCATGTTGATTCTTCTACAACCACTGTTCACCTGTCAAATGCAGACTGTCTCATGAAAAGTGATTGAATTTCCTTAAAAAAGAGTTTTAAGAGAGTTAACACCCCTTCTGCCTAAGTTATTCAGCCATTCTAGTCTATTCTGTTAGCTCACACATGGAATTTTACAGTTCATAAATTAAGTTAGCCTATTTATTCTTATTTGCTTGTATGGTGGCCAGTGCTTCCTACTCTCAAGCTCCTCTGCAAGTGAGACAATTGATGTTCCCATTATTTGTCGGGGAGTCTTTATTATTTTTCTGTTTATTTTTCATTTTTTTTTAAATTTAAGTTTATTCAGATAACTTTTGGGGTTTTTTCTCTGTCGTGTTTTGTTGTCAGGCTGCTAATGTTATTTGAAGCTTTCTACTATGTGCCTCCTTTCTCCTCAGAGGTGTCTTGATGTCTTCACTTTTCAACAGTCTTAAAGCTTTATTTTAAAACAGTGAGGTAGTATTAAAAAGACAGACCAACAGCCCAAAAAAACAAAATAAAAGAGCTCAAGAAATAGTCACACATATGAGAAAATTGATAAACGAAATACAAGAAATAGCATATTAATAGCATATATTATATTATTTTACTGATTATGGAATAATTACTTATCCTAATAGTACAAAAATTAAAGAGGTTCTATACATACAAATCAATTTTTAATCTATTAAAAACTTGTGGAACATGAACACATGAACATTAATATATATATATTCATGTATATGAATATAAAAGATTATAGTTTTGAGCTTAAGTCTCTAAAATAGGCACAAAAATATTTAATCATAGGCTGATAAACTCAAATTTATTAAAATAATTTCTCAATATTTTATATAGGTAAAGTAAATACATTAAATGTACTTGAATTTACTAAATTAATTAATTTTATTATTAAAATTTATTCAATTTATTAATTAATTAAAGTGTACTAAAGTCATGCTTTTCTTACATTTTTGAACAACAATAATAATAACAAATGTATCCTACTAAACAGTGACCTTGAACACTAAACCAGTGAGTAGTATCCCATAAATTTGCATGTTAAGTTTGGGGAAGGGGAAGAAGGGTCGGGACAAATTTTGAAAGGGAATATCTGTCTCATGGGCATAAGTCTTATGAATGGAATTTCATGCTTATAACTGCATTAAATGAGTGTTATTCAAATAACAATATAAGAAGTGAGACATCAGAAATTATGGAGTAAGAAATTTGAAAATCAGCTCTTCCACAAAATCAATGAATGTACTGGAAAAAAAAAAGTATAAAAATCAACTTTTTTTTAGAATTCTGGAAATTTACCAATGACTTGCAAAAGTCTAAGGACACTATATTCAATTATACTCTATTATTAATTAATTAATTAGTATCAAATTTTCTCTCAATAAAACCATCAGTTATGAGATAAAATTTTCAAAATTACAACTTAGAAGTTAATTTTTATAGTTCTATCACTACTATCTAAATTATAGTATATTTGCTGACAGAGCAATAAAATAAATTTGGTTTTGTTTCTTGCAAGTTATTACAGAACAATTTTAAATTGTTTTAGTAAACATTTGAAAATAATGTGCTTTGTGGTTCTATTTTATCCACAAGAGTATTGGTAAACAGTTATATAGAGGCCATTCCAAAAGTTATATAATATAAATTACATTGCAGCAAATCACCAACCCAACAATGAGGAGCAAATTTCAGATTATCAGTGCCTTTGTAATAAAATTTTATATTTAGTTAATTAATATATTGTTTATTTATAATCCTTATTCTTTTTTCTTGTGGTGTTATTATACTTTATATTGTTTGTCTTTCTGTGTAGAACTACACTCATGTATCTTTTCAAGTTATCAAATGCTTCAGTAGTAAGCTCAGTTTTTCTCTTTCTTTGTTTCTGAATTTTACATTCTTTTTTTCTTATCATTGTTTTAGTTTATATAACAAGACCATACAATAAGAACATGAGCAAAAGTGTACATGCATTGCATTATATTTTAAAAATTATCTCATAATAGTATAATCTGAGACTTCTACATCTGATTAACATGGAGCAACAGAGACAGGATATACTTTGTAACTTAAAATAACCAAAAACGAAGATACAGAAGATGATTTACAAGATACTTTACTTCAGGCATTAAAAGACAGTGATTCGAGAGTTGGGAGGCAAATGATGTAAGCCCTATAATCACCCTAGTGTCCCACCTTAAGAAAATTTCTAAGCCATGGCTCAGGGGTGGAGAACCAGTGAGAATCCTAGTGGACTCACAGTGAGGAGAGGAGAGGGAGTAAAGATAGTGGGGAGACCATGAGAGCTAGATTTTTCAGAATCATGTAGCAGAGGAGAATTACCTACAGAGAGAATTCTGGATATCTATAGGTGGTCCCACTGCAAATATTTCATAAGAGTGGTGATCAGTGCAGATGTATGAGGAAACTAATCAATGTCAAGTAAAGAACTTTTGTCTTGTGTTCATACAGAAATAAGACCTGTGCCAATTCCCACCAGCCACTGAAGAAAAGTGCTTAAGTTACGACTAGACTAATGTTTGACCATACAACTGGAAATCATAGCTTAGCTGAGTTGTCACATACAATTTGACCATCACTGTCCATCCCTTGTCAACTGAGCACCCATACACATCTCTTTAAACTCTACTTAATCTCCAAATATAATGACAATGTCACACTTCCACTTAACATGATACAATTGTCTTGTGTACAACTGAAAATGCACTAACCCTTTCTTCAAAAAAAGATTCAGAGTTCTTGGGTGATGTTCACTCTTCTTGATATTTTCTAACTTAAATACTATGATGCAATCTTAATAATACTTAAATATCATAATGGAAAGTTAATACATCTTATATCAATATATCTTATATAAGAGAGGGAAAGATATTAATTAAATGCACAAGCACATTCATAAATATAAAGAACATAAGGAAGAAATGCTCAGAACCATTACAGTCCTTTGTTTTACAACTGGTCATTTGGTCATAGCTGTTATCTTAAACTACTTTATTTCACAATCCATTCCATATACCCTTTGCCTTCATCAGCAGCATGACCATAGCTCTGTTTCTCTACTGGGAAAGGGGACATGGTGAGCTTTTCTCAACTATTTCACTTTGATAGTCACTGAGGAAACAAACTGGGCCTTAGTTTAAGTGATCCATGATGCAGCCCTGCCTTCCTTTCCTGACTTGTATCCACAGATGGGTGAATCTATCCACTGGATTATTAAAATCCTCCTCTGCTGAGGTCACCTTCTGGTGAGAATTCCTATGGGACACAAATATTTTCATGATTTTTGCCCAATCAGAGACAAATATGGGCATACCTCTCTTTCCCAGACATTACCATTTTTCTAATCATATTCCTTGAAATTCCCTGATCATTCAGCCTATCCACTGACCACAGTCCAATAGCTTATATGCAATCACATATCTGACCATATTTCCTTCCAAGCAAAATAAACAACCAGGTGCACTGCTTAGAGTTCTGCCCATGTGAGGATTTCCCTTCATCATTGTTCTTTAAGGACATCTCAGAAAGGGACTGTATTGTTGCAGCTGTCCACTTTTGGATGATACATGCACATCACTCAGAACCATCTGTAAACTAGGCCTAAGATTTCTCTCCCTCAGTCAATTGATCATAGGAACTCCCAGTGAAGACATAGATATGTGATGGGAGAGAGAAAGTAATGTAGCAAGAATGGAGACTATGGGAATTTGGGCCACTTCATGTAACAATATGCTTTCAGGTCCTGTGATTGCTACTTCTCTTTAATGATGGAATGTTTCTGTGCACACCTAAATTCAAGGCTTAGTAAGTCAAACAAAACAAGGTCATGAAGGATAGCTTAGGTTGCATGGTAACTTCTTGGCCCATGGTTCAATATTCAGTCTTTACTAAGGTCAATTAGCAAATCAAATGGTTTCTCAGGTGGTGCTAAGACCATTCAATTGGACCTGCTCCGTTTCCGACCTGGGCCGGTTCACCCCTCCTTAGGCAACCTGGTGGTCCCCCGCTCCCGGGAGGTCACCATATTGATGCCAAACTTAGTGCGGACACCCGATCGGCATAGCGCACTACAGCCCAGAACTCCTGAGCTCAAGCGATCCTCCTGCCTCAGCCTCCCGAGTAGCTGGGACTACAGGCACGCGCCACCACGCCCGGCAAGACCATTCAATTGGGAAGAATACTATTTTCAACAAATAGTGCTAGAAAAAAATGGATATCCATATGCAAAATAATGAATTTGGACCCTTGCCTTTCAACATACACAAAAACTAACTAAAAACGTATCAGAGACCTAAATATAAGTAATAACACTATAAAAATCTTACCAGAAACATAGAGGTAATTCTTTATGACCTATTTGGCAATAGATTCTTAGAACTAAAAGCACAAGAAACAAAAGGAAATAAAATAGATTAACTGGGTTTCATCAAACTTGAAAATTTCTATGCTTCAAAGAACACTATCAGTAAAGTGAAAAGAAAGCTTACAAAATGGGAAAAATATTTTCAGGTCATATATCTGATAAGGTACAGTAAGTCCTCTACATACAAACCTTAAAGTTGCAAACTTTCAAAGATACGAATGTGTGCTCATGTGTCCAATCATGTAAGTTAGTTCATGTGTCTGGTGTACATTGTCACATGCATGCATCCTATACCAGTGGTTGTGTTTTTGTGTACTTTACTGTACATTACTGTATAGAGTACAGTAGTACAGTATCATTATTTCAAGCCCAGGATGTCATCTATGACAAGAAAAAGAGAGCTACTCCCCAGATATCACTAGATCATTTTTTCAAGAAGGTAGATAGAATTGAATCCAGCAAGAAACCAGAACCTGTGCCATCAACCCCAGGCATGAGCGAAATTACAGCTTGCCCTCCATCTCCTATTGCTGATGATCCTTCAGCTCTATTATCTCCCACCTCCTCTCCCTCCTCCAATCAGTAACTCTTTTTGCCTGTTCACTCTATGCTAGCACCTGTATGCCAGCTGTTGTATTGTACTACTGTACTTTGCAAGGTACTGTACTATACGATTTAAAATGTTGTCTTTATTTTTTGTGTTTACTTGTTATGTATTATTTGTGTGAAAAGTATTATAAACCTATTACTGTACAGTACTATATAGCCGATTGTGTTAGTTGGGTACCTAGGCTAAATTTGTTGGACTTATGAACAAATTGGACTTCCACATGCACTCTTGGAATGGAACACTTTCGTATATAGGGGACTTACTGTATTTGCATCTAAAATGTATAAAGAACTTTTATAACTAAATAACAAAAAGAGAACAAAATTTTTAAAAGGACAAAAAATCTGAATAGATATTTCTCCAAAGATATACAAATGGCCAATAAAATTTAGTCATCAGGTAAATGCAAATATAAACCACAATGAGTCAAAAACCTTAACAGACACACATCACTAAAGAAGATATATAGATGGCCTATAAACATGAAAAGATGCTCCACATCATACATCATAAAGGAAATGAAAATTAAAATTACACACCTATTAGTAGAGACAAAACGCAGAACACTTACAACACCAAATAGTGGTAAGGATGTGAAACAACAGGAAGTCTCATTTATTGCTGGTGGAAATGAAAAATAGTAGAGCCACTTTAGAAGACAGTTAGGCAGTTTCTTACAAAACTAAACATACTTGTGCAAAACTAAACATAGTCTTCTGTGCAATCCAGAAATTGAGCTCCTTAGTATGTACCCAAAGTAGTTGAAAATATGTTTATGCAAAAATCTGTACACAGCTGTTTATACCAGCTTTATTCATAATTGTCAAAACTTGGAAGCAACCGAGATGCTCTTCTGTATATGAATGGATAAATAAACTCTGATACATCCAGACAATGGACTATTATTCAGTGCTAAAAAGAAATCGACTATCAAGCCACTAAAAGACATGGAGGAACCTTAAATAATGCATGTTGCTACGTGAAAGAAGCTGATCTGAAAAAGCTACATACTGTATGATTCCAAATACATGCTACTCTGCAGAAGACAAAACTGTGGAGACAGTAAAATGATCAGTGGTGGCAAGGGGTTGAGGAGGGGAGAGATAAATAAGTAAAGTCCAGGGCATTTTTAAGGCAGTGAAAATACACTTTATGATACCATAATGTTTGATAGATGTTGTTATACATTTGTCAACACCTGTATAATGTACAACACCAAGAGAGAATCACAATGTAAACTATGCACTTTGGGTGATTATGATAGGTCAATGTAGGTTCACAAATTGTAATAAATGTGCCGTACTCTGGTGCAGTAAGTTGATAATCAAGGAAGTTATGCATGTGTAGGGACAGGGGATATATGGGAAATCTCTGAACTTTTCCCTCAATTTTGCTGTGAACTTAAAACTGCTCTAAAAATAAAACCTTAATTTTTAAAGAAATTACACACACAATGAGATACTACGTCATGCTCACTAGGATATCTGTAAACAGAAAGTCAGACTGCAACGACTGTTGATAAGAATGAAGAGAAATAAGGCTGTCATATACTGCTTGTGGAAGAGTTAAAAGTGGCAGACACTTTTTTAAATGGTCTGACAGTCTTCAAATTGTTATCCATAGTGTTCACATATGGCTCAGCAAATTTACATATCCAGGATAAATGAAAACTCATATTCACACCCACAAAATAATTGTATACAAATGTTCATAACAGCGTTATTCATAATAACTAAAAGGTGGAGCAACCCAAATGTCTATCAATGGATGAATGAATAAACAAAATGTTGCATATGATATATTGTAATATATATATATATATAAAACAATGTGCCTGAACCTTGAAAACATTATTCTAAGTGAAATAATCTCCTCATAATAGACCACATATTATATGATTTCATTTATAAGATGTCCAACATAGTCCAATCTGTAGCAGTAGAAAGTAAACTGCATAGGCCTGGAGGAATAAGGGGTAATAGCCAAAGGATAAGGGACTTGTTTCTGAGGTGATGAAAATATTCTAACAATTGACTACAACTTTGGTTGCACATATATGTGAATATACTAAAAATATTAAATTGTACACTTTAAATAGATGGATTGTATCTTTTGTGAATTATATCTTAATAAAAATTTTATAAAATAATATTATGCAGCATTTAAAATATTTAAAAAATCATTTACTATTCTTTAAAAATTACATTATATTAGATTTTCCAACTACAAGAAATGAAATTATATTATATCCACAATTGTGCAGTCTTTGTATTTTCAAAATACTGACTTTGTATAGTATGATTATTTGAAATACCTCATTGCTCTAACTTTGATTTCTTTCATAAATAATAAGAATAAATATTTTTCATATGTTTATTAGCTTTGGATTAATTTTTCTTTGAACTATTGTTTATGACCTAAACCAATTTTTCTTTTTTATGCCAATTCAAATCCACTCTTCATTTCCTCTAGTGAATTCTTATGTTATTTTACTTTCTAACTCCAGAATTTATTTTTGAACATTTTTATTTCTTTAACGATATTCTCTGTTTGATGAGAGAGTGTCATCAACCTTCTCTACTTCCTCAATCATGGTTTCCTTTAGTTCTTTGAATATATGTAATGTTTACTTTGACGTGTTTGTCAAATATGACGTTCAGTCACTCTCACAGGCAGTTTCTATTGTTTACTTTTTTCCAGTGTATACAGTATGGATCATACTTTGCTCTTTCTTTGCATGTCTTTTTTTTTTTTTTAAGAAACTGGACATTTCAGATAATATAGTGTGGCAATTTTGAGTATTGGTGGCCCCAATACTTGTTATTTTTATTTACTTGTTTAGTGACTGGCTGAATTATATTAGTGAAGTCTATTCCCTTTCCTGACACAGTGAGAAGCCTCTAATGATGCTCTTCAGAGGGCATGCCCTTGGGTATGCCCACAGTCACCCTGAGATGACAGCAGGTTTGGTAGAGCTTTCTTAGATTGTTTTCTTCCTTGATCATACTTAGCTGTTAAGCAATTCAATTGTAAACTGACTGCTTTATTTTTTCAACAATACCCTGGGGCATAAATTGCTCCACAGATTGATTCAAATAAATCCTGGCTTTTTCAAGGGATAGTTTGTAAAGTCAGTGCTTGAGATTTGTTCTAATGCCAGAAAAGTTCTCAGCAATCTCCTTCCCTGGTTCTCTCTGATAAACTTGCCATCTTAGAGTTTACCTTATATCACCAATGGATCTTGTTTTTTTATTAAAACCTCCATCGTTTTTGAGTGGACCAATAAGCTTGAATTACTCCACACCTTGCTACAAATTAAGTCAGTTTCTTTCAGAAGTAATTCAGATCTTTCTGTTTTAGGAGCTATTTTCCCCCCAGAGAAAACCTTCAAGCCATGGCTCTGGATGGGGAATAGGTGTAAAAACATGCTTCTCTTAGCTTTAGAATGTGGAGCTCAATGAAGGAAGCAAGTAGCCTCAGTTTTTCTTCCCTTACCTCTCCTCACATAAAACTCCCACTATATGATCCAGAGTAAGGAAAATCAGGGCCCCAGTATTCTCAGTAGTGCTCCACCCAAAGTAGATTGTTCCACAAAGTGCAGGCTGGAAGAAAGAAGCACCCACCTCTCAAATGAAGTTTCCTAAAACTTAGCTTCAGCAACAGTTATCTGAGATAAGGATTAGAAATGCCAATGTCCTGTCTCTCCTGGCAAGATATCACTCTAACTGGGATCTGGGGGGTAGAGGGATCCATGTATTCATGCCTGCACCATTATGGAATGGAGTTTCCATCTTTCTGAGCTGGGACGTAGGAAGGAGATAGTGGTATTTGAAGTCTGTAGTTCCAATCCTGCAAACTCTTGTTGCTCTTACCAAATTTTAGTGGATATGCTTGAATGAGTATTTCTTTCTTGGCCGTATGCCCTTAGAACCATTTCCAGGAATTTTAAATATTTGATTTATAAAAAGAAACAATTTTCACCAGTTTTCCTGGGGAGTCGGTTAGCAGAGCTCCTTATACTTTCAGGCCAGAAGTGGAATTCTTGGTGCAAATTTTGAATGAAAATTTGGTAATATCTATCAGAAATTTATAAATATAAGCACTTTATCCCTACATTTCTATCATTTGGATGAATGCAATACATTTTTATTAGGTATTGTATGTAGCAACTAAAAATGAAAACAAATTGAATATCATTAGTATGGGAACGGTTAATATATTTAATATATTTTAGTCTATTTAACATATTAAATATAATACATTCATACAATGAAATGTCATTCCTCTATTAAAATATAGATTCTTAATATTATTTGATACAGATCTCTGGTGTATTATAACCTGAAGAAAAGCAAAGTGCAAGACAGTATATATAATTATTGCAACTGTGTAATCACATAAAAATACAATACAACATACATATACAACATAAATACACATAACTATATATCAAACATACAGTTATGCACAATTTTTCTGTAATGATTAATAAGTTACCTATAGGAAGATAGCCAGAATTGATGAATGCGTCAAATGAAAAAAATGTACAACTTAAAAGTTGAGAATTATGTTTTATTTGGAGGACAAAACTGAGGACTTCAGTCGACGCAGCCTCTCATATAGCTCTGAGAGACCGCTTTGAAGAGGTAAGGGAGAAGACAGGATACATAGGAGTTTTTGCAACCAAAAGACCAGGTAGTAAGAATTTCAAAAATTACTGTTAATTACAGAAAACCTGATAAGTTAAGGGATTTAGTGCTTTTCTATATATGGGAAGAAGCAAGAGATTGGGCTCACTGAAATCATTCCTTTGACGTGCACATCAGCTATCTAGGGCCAGTATCTGTGCTTTCTCATCCTGAGTCTCCCCAGGGTACACTGTCAGGGGTGACTACAGTGGCTGACTGCTAGAAGGCAGGCATATTGTTTCTATCCTGAGTCCCCTCGGGGCTCACCATCAGGGTAGCTGTAATGTGACAGTATGATGGCTGCAACATCCTTTGTTTACTGATACGGCAGGCAACAATTTTTCATTAACAAATGTTTCTCTTTTTCTATGATAAGGCTTTTTAAACCATATTTATCTCTTTTATTTATAAAATAAAATTTGTAGTTCAGTAAAGAATCTCCATTATCATCAAGATAGTTACTTTTGGAATAGAAATGTGACAACTCTATGCAATATTTAATCTTAATATTTAATCTTTATTTAATCTTTGGATTTTCAAATCTTGGATATTTATCCAAAGATAAGCTAACTTCAGAAAAAAATAATATAGCTTGAACACACAAGACTGAATATAGTTTATAAACCTGTCATTCTTTATTACATGTATTTCCTTTTAGCATTTATTTTGGAATATCAATGTAATATTATCTTACTAGTTGTCCTACTATACCTATGTTTTTATTGACTTATTTATTTTATTTTATTTTTTTGCGGTATGCAGGTGTCTCACTGTTGTGGCCTGTCCTGTTGCGGAGCACAGGCTCCAGATGCACAGGTTCAGCGGCCATGGCTCACGGGCCCAGCCACTCCGCAGCATGTGGGATCTTCCCAGACCAGGGCACGAACCCGTGTCCCCTGCATCGGCAGGTGGACTCTCAACCACTGAGCCACCAGTGAAACCCCTTCATTGTTTTTTAAACCAGGAATAAAGTGAGTGAAAAACTTTTCTGTTGCTTGCAGTCACTTCGTAAAATTTGAAAACCTCTCAGAAGCAGGGTGATAATGCATTTATGTTCCAGTAATATTATACTTGAAACATTTCTTGAAATGAGAATATCTTATGTAGACATTTCAGGCTTAGAAAAAGAAGATAAAAACTCCTTGCTCCAAGTAAAGCAAATGAGATAAGCTGATATACTCTTACAAGGTGATGGTTTCACACTACCTCAATTGACTTCCCACAGCAAATGTTACACTTGCATACTTAAAGTTGCATTTCCAGGACTTCCACTTTCAGGAACTGCTGTAAATATGATAGAGTGAGAAGTACATATCTCAAGAAGTACATGATCCTATGATTCCAGTTAGTTTGTAAATAGAAAATTTAGTAACTTCTCTTTCTTAGAACTGAAAAAAGAATTTATTTGGTTCATATTAGCTGATCTCTGCTACATAATAATTTTTTTAAATCAAATTAATTCAGACTTACTACCCCTTCCTTAAAATGGAACTTAAACAAAACTTGCAATAAGAGGAGATGTTGTTTTGTCATAATACATTGAAGTATCTAATTTTGTTCTTTAATCTGAAGAATGACTGTATACAAGTAAGATATGAAGCCATATTACTTATTTAAGAATGAACCCTTTGCTGTGGTCAAAATTAGATCTAAATTTTAGTGGGAACAGTAAGAAGATTTATGATAATTATATTTATTTTTACCTGTTGCAATATTTCTTTTTACTTTGTTGCTTAAGGAAATGACTCCTTAGATTCCAACCATTTTGGCTAGTTCTGTTGCACTGATCATTTTATTAAGCTTATAATGACATATATGAAATAACATGCTATCAATAAGCTTTCAGTAAGGTCATCTTGATTGAAAACAAACATTCTTACTCACTTTTTCCAAGTACACACATCCTGATTTTAATATATTTCAGTCCATGCTAACCCTGAAAAATAGCTCATTTATCACTTTTCAATGATTAGAAGTAAAGAGATAGTGCTAATGGCCATTTCTGAAATTATTGTTACAGGATGTAGAATTTAGCCCACTTGGTTGATACTGCACTATTACTGGTGGTGATTAGAAATCAACAGGCAGGTTGGAAAATATAAAAAATTGTTAGTTTTCTTTCTCATAAGAGAATTCAACATGAAATTTCATCTGTAAAATTAAGGTTCCCCAGAAAAAATATAAATCTGAAAATAGAAATATTTTGGCTATGTAAAGAATTTTATGGCTTTGAAGCTAAATCTTAAGTATGTCAGTGTTATATACTCTGTGCACAAAATTTATTCATTTGGATTAAATATAAGGAAGTTGGCATAAGATCATGGAAGTTCTAAATTATGGTCTCCTCTCAAAGAAAGAAAACTTAGGTACAGGTCTTATGATTCTTTATATTTCCAGCAGCTAGCATGGTGCTTTGCATATAGGGAGTGTCCATAAATATTTGATAATGTTGAACTGGCTTTCTAATTACTAGTTTGCTTAAATTAATAAGTAAGAACAAGTTAAAATTACATATACAATGATATGTCAATAAATAAGAACTTCAAGCATGCCTGAGAGGGATTGAATAGGATATTCTCTTAAGTAAATTGTATATGTATCACCTGCAGTTATGATTTCTCTGTTGATTTGTATGTTTTCACTGAGTGAAGACTGACTTGTGTAAAATTAAGTGAGTATGGTTTCTGAGTAAGTTAGTATAGGTTCTAAAAATGTTCTATCCACAATAATAAGATTTTAAAGTCAAAACAAACAAAAGCAAAAAATAACATATATATGTAACTGATATGTGTGTGTGCAAGTATATATATTTCAACACGTTTTTTGAAATGTACCATAATACGTATTTGTTCCTTCTGAAGCAAGCACTTGGGAAAATGACTGATAATAGGACTCTTCCACTGAAATGATAATAATAGTATTGAATATGTTTCCTGCTAATATAATAAATAGTATTGCTGCTATTTAATGCTTTGATTAATAATGTTGGGAAAATATACACATTTTGCTAAGATGGTTTACTTTTTAAGGGGAGGTATTTTCTTTTTCTTTTTTTCTTAAACCTCTTTATTGGAGTATAATTGTTTTACAATGTTTTGTTAGTCGCTGTTGTATAACAAAGTGAATCAGCTATACATATACATATATCACCATATCCTCTCCCTCTTGCATTTCCCAACCACCATCCCTATCCCACCTTTCTAGGTGGTCACAAAGCATGAGCTGATCTCCCTGTGCTATGCAGCTGCTTCCCACTAGCTATCTGTTTTACATTTTTTAGTGTATATATGTCAATGTTACTCTCTCACTTTGTCTCAGCTTACCCTTCTCCCTCCCCGTATGATCAAGTCCATTCTCTATATCGGCATCTTTATTCCTGTCCTGCCCCTAGGTTCTTCAGAACCATATATTTTTTTTCAGATTCCATATATATGTGTTAGCATACAGTATTTGTTTTACTCTTTCTCACTTACTTCACTCTGTATGACAGAATCTAGGTCCATCCACCTCACTACAGATAACTCAGTTTCATTTCTTTTTTTGGCTGAGTAATACTCCATTGTATATATGTGCCACATCTTCCTTATTCATTCACCTGACAATGGACACTTAAGTTGCTTCCATGTCCTGGTTATTGTAAATAGTGCTGCAATGAACATTGTGGTACATGACTCTTTTTGAATTATGGTTTTCTGAGGGTATATGCCCAGTAGTGACACTGCTGGGTCATGTGATAGTTCTAATTTTAGTTTTATAAGGAACCTCCATATTGTTCTCCATAGTGGCTGTATCAATTTACATTCTCACCAACAGTGCAGAAGGGTTCCTTTTTCTCCACACCCTCTCCAGCATTAATTGTTTCTAGAGTTTTTGATGATGGCTATTCTGACTGGTGTGAGATGATATCTCATTGCAGTTTTGATTTGCATTTCTCTAATGTTTAATGATGTTGAACATTCTTTCATATGTTTGTTGGCAATCTGTATATCTTCTTTGGAGAGATGTCTATTTAGGTAGTCTGCCCATTTTTGGATTGGGTGTGTGTTCTTTTAATATTGAGCTGCATGTGCTGCTTGTATATTTTGGAGATTAATCCTTTGTCAGTTGCTTCATTGGCAAATATTTTCTCCCACTCTGAGTGTTGCTTTTTCATTTGTTTATGGTGTCCTTTGCTGTGCAAAACTTTTAAGTTTCATTAGGTCCCATTTGTTTATTATTGTCTTTATTTCCATTTCTCTAGGAGATGGGTCAAAAAGGATCTGGCTGACATTTATGTCATAGAGTGTTCTGCCTATGTTTTCCTATAAGGGTTTTATAGTGACTGTCCTTATGTTTAGGTCTTTAATCCATTTTGATTTTATTTTTGTTTATGGTGTTAGGGAGTGTTCTAATTTCATTCCTTTACATGTAGCTGTCCAGTTTTCCCAACACCACTTATTGAAGAGGCTGTTTCTTCTCCATTGTGTACTCTTGCCTCCTTTATCAAAGATAAAGTGACCATATGTACATGGGTTTATCTCTGTGTTTTCTATCCTGTTCCATTGATCTATATTTCTGTTTCTGTGCCAGTGCCATACTGTCTTGATTAATTTAGCTTTGTAGTATAGTCTGAAGTCAGGGAGCATGCTAGTCTTGGCTTTGAATTACATTGATTTGATATTCAATATAATAACATTGTCAGTCTGAAATACTTTACGATCAAGGACAAAACTGTTGTTTGTGACACATGTTAGATAACTCTCTGTTTAGGACTGAAGTACTGGGTAATTAAGTATTTATTTCTAACTCATTACTAAACTTTTCCTGTAAATTTGGTATGGACTTTTTTTCTTTCTATGTTCCTTCTCCAGATATGGAGGCAACCTAAGTGTCCATCAATGAATGGTTACCTAAAGAAGTTGTGGTATATATATATATATATATATATATATATATATACATACACAGTGGACTACTGTTCAGCCATAAAAATAATGAAATTCTGCCATTTTAAACAACAAAGATGAACCTTGAAGGTATGATGTTAAATGAAATGAGTCAGAGGGGAAAGACAAATACCATATGATTTCACTCATATGTGTAATCTAA
This sequence comes from Kogia breviceps, assembly GCF_026419965.1. Lineage (NCBI taxonomy): Eukaryota > Metazoa > Chordata > Mammalia > Artiodactyla > Physeteridae > Kogia > Kogia breviceps. The sequence goes on from NC_081330.1 coordinate 54,769,760, forward strand.
AAAAATAGTTTAAAAAACAAACAACAAAAGAACTCATAGATACAATGATCAGATTAGTGGTTACTGGAGAGGTAGGTCGTTGGGGGTGTGAGTGAAATCAGTGAAGGAGGTCAACTGTATGTTGATGGATGGTAACTAGGTTGGTAATGATGATCACTCTGTAGTGCATACAGATGTCAAATTAAAAGGCTGTACATCTGAAACTAATATAACAATTTTTTAAAAGTCATTCAAGGAGAATAATAAATTTACTAAAGCACATTACAAAACTTCACAGACTCTCCAACAAAGTGATAGAAACATGTTCAAAGGCTATGCAGCCAGGGAAATCCCCAGAAAGATACTGTTGAGTTGGTCTGGTGTTGATATTACTGTTACCATAAAGTTACAGAGATTAATTGGCTATGGATATTAAGGCTAGAAAATCTGAAGCCAGAAACTGGTTGTAGATATTACTATACATGACTTAACTGAATCCATTTGCTGCCTAGTTCTTCATATTATTAGTTTCTTATGCAAAATATGGTGCACTTTTTGCCTTAGATCTGTGCCTTACCTGAAAGGGAAGTTCAGAAATCTAGATTTTGTCTTCCATGGTGAGTGAGAGGTGGTTTCAGCCTCATTAGGTAAGAAATGTCCAAAACATATACAAAATATTCACAGGTGTTCAGTAGCCAAAATAAATTATGTAAAACCAATACAGCCATTGATTTTTCCTCTGGTTTTTGCAGTCATCAGCATCGGACACTGATCAGGAAAAATAAGGTAACCAAAATGAACTATTGTCAATGATATATTGTTGTCAATTTATCTGTATAAAAGGATAGCATAGAGGCTAAGATTCATGGGTTTAATGGACATCTAGAAAGACTAGTTTTGTCCTTATTTCAGATTGAACTTTTAAAACACCACTTTTTTCATAGTGCATTTCAAAGTCAAATTGTGTGTGTGTGTGTGTTCCCAGATGAAAAATATAATGCTTGAGATCTCTAATAAGTTAATTCTTGTAACTTTTTCAATGGCATATATATAGTACTACTAGTTATCAAGCACTTTGTAATGTATTCTGGCTACTTGACATAGATGACTAAGATAGGAAATAAATTCAATACATGGAGAATATGAATATCACATTTTTAAAATATATATTTTATTATTGTTATTGATATATTCTCATTATCATGCTTTTGTATTTTCATTCCATGTTGTGGTGCTGCATGCAAATTATATGATGGTCAGTGTAATCTCAAAACGTCTTCTTCTGGAAATAGAAGAAACCTGTCATTTAAACTTCTTTTTCTATTTTTCTATTTGACATGTTAAAGCAAGTGAAATTGAAATTATCTAATATACCCAATGTTCATACCATTACCAGTCTTTGAATACCTTTAAGATGTGACCTCCTAGTTGGCAGATTGTCTGAACTAAGGTTTATTAAAAGAGTTAACACTTTAGTAATGGAATTTCTGACCTATTTGATTTTAATCTAAGGCAAACATAAAGTTTTTACGTTAACCATGCTGCTATGGTAACAGCAAGTGATGCCACAACTACTTCTGCTCAGCTAAGTGTATACAGAGGGAATAGCTTCCAAGGTGTTAACAGTACCAGGAATAGTCAAGAAAGGAGTTTTAATCTTTCTCTTATTATATAGTCTACAGCATAAAACTTCAATATCATAATTCTTTCTGAAGTCTAAGGAGAACATTTTGCACTTTGCATTAGTTGTTCTGCTTTAGTTCCTATGGTGCCTCTTAATTTCATGTACTGGGAAAACTTTGTGCCTCAGATAAATTGTACATGTGATGGACAATGATTACATTGGAAGTCTAGCCTATTGAAATAGATCCACAGTAAAATAAACACAGACAGATACACACACACACACACACACACACACACACACACACACACACTCCCTGATGTACATAGGAAAAATAAAATAGTAAATAGATTTCATAAGAAGAAAGGAGAATATTATAAGAGTTTTAAAAAGTGTACCTTATTAAAAGATTCTGGCTACTCAAAGGCATTTTCAGGAGTTGTGTGTACTGGTAATAAAAATGTTCGTACAAGAAAAAATAGAGCTGTAGCAGACTCAGGAATATGTCACCTCTTCCATGAATGATACAAAGTAGTTTATAATTTGTATGAAAGCATATATGGGTCACATTTTTGGTATTTCTAGATATTTGTCAACTTGTTCTTTTATTCTGCACCAAATTGGCATTCATTATTTCTGGGTAGGAGACATTTCACTTAATGTTGTTTCTGAAAGACTTCATGATGAATTGTTGGCATCCTGATTAGTAGAGTACCAAGACACTCTGGATTTATAAAAATCTGATATTTTTAAAATTTCTGTTATCAGGCAATTTAGCACTATGTTAAAAATAATTTAGGGTTAAGAAAATCTGTTATAGAAGATCAATCAAGATGGTGGAGTAAGAAGATGTGGACCTCACCTCCCCACATGAACACATGAATTATGCATCCACATGTGTAACAATTCTCATTGAAAACTGACAGGGAATTGGCAGAGAACTCCTATAAAACCAGGGTTGTAAGAAAGATACATATGTAATTGGGTAGAAAGGGAAGAAAAATGATTGAATTAGGACCTGTGCCCCTAGGAGTGGACTCAGAGTCAAAGGTTGAATACACGGGTGGATATCCACCCTGGGGAATGAACAGTGAGATCCACAGACTGGGCAACACAGTCCTGGTACCCTACATGAGGGAGATGAAGCCCTTTGGCTGGCTAGAGGGTCACTGGATTAACAGGAGGGTTATGGGAAAACTAGACTCCACTCATGAGGGGTGCATGTGCACTGGCTTGTCCCTGAGGCAAGGTGGAAAAAGGTCTACTCTATGGGCTGCTGGGGTTCCTATGACCAACTCAGAGCACCCCTGAGTCCAATATGAGCAAACAATCCAGGCCTGCTAAATCCTTGTCAGAATGCAGCACTATATCTGGGTTGGCCATGACTGGGGAGAAAACTCGACTCTGGGATGTAGAGGTGACCTGGTCCCAGGGTGGAGCCTGGGTGGGATGGTGACAGACATTGTTGGCATTTACTCAAGCAGCACACCAGAAGCAGCCCAGATTCCTGGCAGCAGCTGCTCCACCACAACTCACCTCCCAGTACATGCTGAGAGTAAATGTGGGAAGCACCTACAATGTGGTGTGGCTCCTCAATAAAGTGGGGGGCAGCAGAGGCTAATGGAATTGATTGGCTGTGATGGATGAAGTAGACTTACACCTGAGACTGAACAGAGCAAGGGAAGAAATTGCAGGGGTCTGAAGAGGCAGTGCACCAGAGACATCTCAGAATTTCATCTGCAGTCCATATGAACTGAGAGCACACATGGGCCCCACTAACATCAGCACTCCACCCCTTTGAGGCAAATGTTCTGGTTCAGGGAGAGAGAAGAACACACACCTAAGGGGAATAGAGCCCAGCAACTTGAGATCAGACCCCACCCCCATAGGGCAATGACAGTCAATGAGGCAGAGGGAAGGTCCTGACTCATACCTGGCTCCTGATCTAGCCCTCCATTTTCAGCCCCACCTCCTACCAAGGTGATAACTGTCAGCATATCCATAGTAAAAATGTGAATTGTGCCCACAAGAAATCCAGTTCTCCCACAAAAGGCATTGGGTACATGCAGTCTGTATAGGTATGTTCACATATAGGAAGACATCTTCAAGACTATAATAGGTAACACTTTCACTTTCACTTAAACTCATAGAGACAGAGAAAGTTAAGTAACATAAAAAAGCAAAGGAACTACCCTAAATTGAAAGAGCAAGAGAAAAATCTCTGAAAAAAAATGAAAAATGAACAATTTACCAACTAAAGAATTCAAAGCATTGGTAATAAAAAATGTTAACTGAATTAGGCAAAAGAATAGATGTACAGTATGAGAATTTTAACAAGGAACTAGAAAATACAAAAAAAAAAAAAAAAGACCAAATCAGAAATGAAGAATTCAATAGCTGAAATTAAAACAAGAAAAACACACCAGAGGAATAAGAAGTGATTCAGAAGAATGCATAAGTGATATTGAAAGTAGAATAATGGAACTCACCCAATCAGACTAGCAAAGAGAAAAGCAAATTAAAAAAAATTAAAACAGGTTAAGAGATCTCAGGAGTAGCATTTGGCTGAACAATATTTGCATTATATGCCTTCCATAAGGAGAAGGGTGGGAGAAGGGAATAGATAATGTATTAGAGGAAATTATGGCTGAAAACTTCCAAAACCTGAAGAAAGAAACATATATTTAGGTTCAGGAAGCACAAAGCTTCCCCAAAACGATGAACACAAACAAACCCACACCAAGACACATCATAATTAAAATGACAAAAGATAGATAAAGAGAGAATTCTGAAGACAGCAAGAGAAAAATAAAGTGTCATGCACAAAGGAACTCCACTGGGCTAACAGCTGATTTTTCTGCAGATGCTTTGAGGAACAGAAGGGAGTGACATGATATATTCAAAGTGATGAAAGGGAAAAACCTGCAAACTAGGATATTCTACCCAGCAATATTATCATTTAGAATTGAATGAGAGATAAAGAACTTCTTGACAAGCAAAAACTAAAAGAGATTATCAATACTAAACCAACCCTAAAAGAAAGGTTAAAGGGTCAGTCTTTTCTAAGTGGAAGACAAGTAAGAACCTACAGGAAAGTAGAAATCACACTAGGAAAGATAAATATATAGTGAGGACTGATTATCAACCACTTAAAGAGCAAGTTAAGAAGGTTAAAAGACAAAAACTATAAAAGAAACTATAATTACAATAAACAGAGGATAAATATGAAGATGTAAAATATGACATCAAAAGCACAAAATTTGAGGGGGGTTGTAAAAATATAGATATTTTAGATTGTGTTTGAACTTAAATGACTACCCCTTTAAACCAAGTAGACATAGGTATGGGTCAACATATATGAACCCCATGATAACTACAAATAAAAAACTCACAAGAGATAAACAAACACTGAAAGAAAAGGGATGCATGCATAGTACTAAAGAAAATCATGAAACCACAAAGGAAGAAACAAGAAGAAAAAATGAGTAAAACAGAACTACAAAAACAATCAAAAAAACAAGTAAAAAAAGTCAATTAGTATATACCTATCAATAATTACATGTCTGTTGAGTAAATGCAGCAATTGGAAGATGTAGAGTGTCTGATCAGATAAAAAAATAAAAACAGGTTGCATCCATAGGCTACCTACAAGAGACTCACTTCAGATCTAAAGACACGGAGAGACTGAAAGTGAGATGGAAAAAAATATTTCATGCAAATGGAACTACAAGAAAGCAGAGGTAGCGATACTCATATTAGACTAAATAGACTTTAAAACAAAGGCTATAACAAAGAACAAAGAAGAACAACATATAATGATAAAGGGATCAGTAAAAGAAGATGATATTACATTCATTAACATATATGCACCTCATATGGAAGTACCTAAATATATAAAGGAAATACTAAGAGACAGAAAGGGAGAAACTGACAGTAATACAACAATAGTAGGGGACGTTAACACCCCACTGACCCCAAGGGACAGATCATCCAGACAGAAAATCAATAAGGCAACAGTGGTCTTAAGTAACACAATGGACCACTTGAACTTTATGGATATCTACAAGACATTCTATCCAAAAACAGCACATATATATTCTTTACAAGTGCACATGGAAGATTCTCCAAGATAGATCATACACTAGGCCACAAAGCAAGTGTCAATAAATTTAAGAGGATAAAAATTATGTCAAGCATTTTTTTTTCTGAGCACAATGGTATGAAACTACAAATCAATCAGAGAAAGAAAAATGGGAAGAGAACAAAAATATGGAGACTAAACAGAATGCTACTAAAAAACAATGAGTAAATGAAGAAATCAAAGGAAATCAGAAAATACCTTGAGACAAATTAAAATGGAAACATAATTTTCCAAAATTTATGGAAAGTAACAATTTGGGGATATTCTCTCTAAGAATACATTCTGTATTTTTAATGATTTCTAATAAAGTTTTAATTTTCTCCATAAAACTCTTGCAAATTTTCTGTTGGAATTAACTCTAGTATCTTATATATTTTTGTTGCCATATAACTGTTATCATTTTTTTACTATAGTTTTTGCTTTTTGCTGGTGTATAGAAATAAGTTATTTTTACTTGTTTCCAGAACTTTATTAAACTCTTATTAATTCTAAAAAATGCAGTTCTAAGAGAGAAATTTATAGCAGTACAGACCTTCCTCAAGAAACAAGAAAAATCTCACATAAACAACCTAACCCAGCACCTAAAAGAATTAGAAAAAGAAGAACAAACAATGTCCAAAGTCAGGAAGGAAATAATAATGATCAGAGAGGAAATACATAAACTAAAACTAAAAAAATAAATAAATAAAAAATAAAAGATCAATGAAACCAAGAGCTAATATTGTGAAAAGATAAATTTATAAACCTTTATCTAGGCTAACCAAGAAGAAAAGAGAGAGGACAGAAATAAACAAAATAAGAAATGAAAGAGGAGAATTAATAACCAATCCTAGAGAGATACAAAAAAAAATCATAAAAGAATACTATTTACAGTTTTATGCCAACAAATTTGACAACCTAGAAGAAATCGAAAAATTTCTAAAAAAATTCATCCTGCCAAGGATGAATCAAGAAGAAATAGACAACGTGAACATTGCTATTAGTGAAATGGAATTTGTAAAACAAACAAGCAAACAAAAATCTCCCACCAGACAAAAGTCCAGAACTGGAAGCTTCACTTGGGAATTCTACCAAACATACAGAGAGTTAATACCTATCCTTCTCAAACTATTCCAAAAAATTGAGGAGTTTGAAACACTCCCAAATTCATTCTATGAGGCCACAATTACCCTGATTCCAAATCCAGAAAAATACACTACAAACAAAGAAAATTACAGGCCAATATCTCTGATAAATATAGATGCAAAAATTCTAAAGAAAATATGAGCAAACTAATGCAACAATATAGAAAAGGCATCATGCACAGTGATCAAGTTGGATTTACTACAGGGATGCAAGTATGGTTCAATATTCACAAATCAAACAATGTGGAATATACCACATTAACAAAAAGAAGGATAAAAATCACATGATAATTTCAAATGAGGCAAGAAAACATTTGAAAAAATTCAACATACATTTGTGATAATAACTCTCATCAAAATGGGTAGAGATGAAACATATTTTGACATAATGAAGGCCATTTATGACAAGCCCATAGCTAACATCATACTTAATGATGAAAAGAAGAAAACCTTTCTTCTAAATTCAGGAACATGAATAGGATGCCCACTCTCACCACTTCTATTTAACAAAATATTGGAAGTCCTAGCCACAGCAATCAGACAAGAAAAAGAAATAAATGGCCTCTAATTTGGAAGGGCAGAAGTTAAATGTCACTATATGCAGATGATATGATACTTTATATAGGAAACCCTAAATTATTAGAACTAATAATTAAATTCACAAATATTGTAGGATACAACACTAATATACAGAAATATGTTGCTTTTCTATACATTAATAATGAACTATCAGAAAGAGAAAGTAAAAACCCAATCCTGTTTAAATTCACACCAAAAAGAATAAGTTACCTAGTAATAAACTTAACCATGAGCTCTCTATACTCTGAGAGCTATAAAACTTTGATGAAGGAAATGGAATATGCTACAAAGACATGGAAAGATATCCTGTCCTTTTGGATTGGAGAATTAATATAAATGTCCATACTACCCACTGCAATCTACAGATTTAATGCAATCCCTATCAAAATACCCATGACATTTTTCACAGAACCAGAACCAATAATCCTAAAATTTATATAGAATGACAAAAGACCTAAATTGCCAAAACAATCTCAAGAACAAAGAACAAAGCCTGAGGTAACACCATCCCAGACTTCAGAACTTACCATAAAGCTACAGTAATCAAACTATCATGGTACTGACACAAAAACAGACACATAGAACAGTGGAACAGAATAGAGGGCCCAGAAATAAACTCACACATGTACAGTCAATTAATCTTCAACAAAGGAGGCAAGAATGTACAATGCAGAAAAGACAATCTCTTCAATAAGTGGTGCTATGGAAACTGGACAGCTACATGTAAATCAATGAGATTAGAACATTTCCTCACACTGTATACAAAAATAAACTCAAAATGGATTAAAAACCTAAATGTAAGACCTGAAACCATAAAACTCCTAGAAGAGAATATATTCAGAATACTCTTTGAATAAATCATAGCAATTTTTTTGGATCTGTCTTCTCATGCAAAAGAAATAAATGCAAAATTAATTTTTGTGAGTATATTGTGTTGAATTTATTTTTAAAAATATAGACAAATGAACACATAATATTTTATTCAAAAATAAAGTATAGCAAGAGTAATTACACCATTTGCAAAAGTTTCAGTTGCTAACACTTTCAAATTTCAAATGCAAATGATCTTATATTTGTCTTCCAGTCAGCATTTCATGTCAGCACTTTTTTTTCATATAGTACTGCAGAAACAAAAAAATCACTTCCAGTGAGTGAAATAACCATGTGCTATTGCTAACCCATTCAGAGGGAGGTTGCCAGTCATATCATCTCAGAATATTTTTGATTTCAGAGCCCTTTAGAAAACACAATACCTGCCACATATGCACATACAAACACACATACACATGTATGCACAAACACACACACACATACATACACACTAGCAATTACTACGAGGCAAAGCTTTCTCAAGTTTTTTCCAACAGGAATATCCAGTTGTGTGTAACTGCTACTGGAACAAGTGATAGACAATGAAAATAATTATTTGGATAGAAACTGCAACTATTCTATGAAAATTTGACCATGGCTTGTATTATGTTGGGCCATATGAAATTGCAATTTATGTAGTCCAAATAATGTTAATTATTGGCAATTTTATATGGTTTAATATATTTAATATTATTATTATTAATACCCAGTAAACATTTATTGACATAGCATGCATCTCCTTTTATTTTAGTAGAGGTTATAGTGTTTCAAAATCATACAGCCCTTTAATGTTCTATGGTTGTGGCTATATTATAATGGCATAGTCATGTGGAATGAAATATTCAAACGATTTTATGGATATCTCATCTACTTAACAAATAACAATAACTTTGTGTTTTATCTATTATTTGAAAAATTAGTTATGACTTTAGGAAAAGTTTGACCAAATACTCTTTAAAGTTCTCATTTGTTGTCTAAATAATTTCTGGTCTATATTATGTGTAACTCAACTGCCAAGAGTTGTTAACAGTTCTAACTCCAGACTATGTACGAATCTGTTCCAAAGATTAAGACCATGGCTTGGAGCCCAAACTAAATAAGAATTTTATTTTTAGAGGAACATATTTTGCCCTAATATTTCTTATTTTCTAATCATAATCCTACAAGTCTGTAACTTTTAGAAAGCCACAGGTCTTTACATCATTAATAAAGTGAATTGTTTGAACAAGTTTATACTTAATATATACCGGTTCTAATATTCTGCTGGTGCTCCACCATCTCTGCTATATATGCCATGCATAGGGATAAGAATTGGGTGGCATATCCTAATGAATATCAAAGCAACATATTCCTCAAATTACAAAACATAAGGAAACATTCTTCACTCATCCAAAGTCTGTTACTTGCAAAATAAGCACCTCCAGCTTCTGACTCTAAAAGAAAGCTTTCATACATGTAATTTTATCAGGTTACTGATATGTAATTATTGTAGCCTTTTCTAATAGGATCAGTAGAACTTTATATTTTTCCTAGTAATTACTTCAATGTTTATCATAAAATAATTATGCAATGGCTATCTTCCAAATGTCTGTTCATACTTATAATCTTTATATAAATTGGGAACTGTCTGTATAGAATTTATATATTTATCATTTTTCATGTTAACTAACATAAATAAATTTATTGCTTATTGGAATGTCACACACACATAATCAAATAAATGAATATGTGCTTATTTAATCTTGAGTGAATTTTTTTGTAAAAAGTTAATTGAAAATATTTTTATTCACAAAAGGCAGTTAGGTTTTAAAATTATATACTTATAACTAAATAAAATCAAGATGACATTTTAAAATAGAGTTTTAGACATTTTATTCTTTCATTTGCACTTTGTATAATACTACAACAGTACAAATAAACTGCTATTAATTGTATATCACTTTATTGCCTTCATGAAAACCATTGTTTGAAATGGAAAAATTAAATTACCAGTGGATGCAAAAGAAATGCTATTTTTAGAGGCATCTTAGACTATATAGTTATATCCACATGCTTCTAAAACAGTTATCTTTAAGTAACATTACTGTCAAACAAATCTGAAAGAATTGTTTCCACATTTCATCATTGATGTTAATAAAGAGGAGTCATGCACTCTGTTCTTTAAGAACCTAGTCCTGCTTGGCCAAGGATGATCTGGAATTGCTCAAGTACTTTAATGCCCTGTATCCTGTAAATATGTGTTCGGGCTGATATTATTTAAAACGATATTTTCCATAAAAATATATGTTGTAAATGTTTTCCTAAGAAAATACTAACAGAACTGGTAGTAAATTTAAAGAGGAAGAAAATTTTGTAAACAATATTCTCTTTCTGAAAAATAACTAATCTTAAACTATAACCCCTCAGGCTAGAATAGAGGGAGATATTGTTAGACCCAAAACACAGAAGTAGATACCTATTCTTGAGGAAGATAAAAGTAGAAAAATTAAGAGAGAGATCCCCTCCTCAATCAGAACTTACAATCACATTTGATTATGTTTAGTTCATATCACACTAACCACTATAAAGTGAGAATGGATAAATTCTCAGTACCTAACAATGATTGTTGTAATTCTGAGAGAATTATATCAGCATAAATTGCAACAAAGCCTGTGACCTGTACACATTTAGCATATATAATACTGTACACAAAGTAATAATATATTTGTTCAAATACACAGAATGAAGGGCACATGAAACCCTACTGATCTGAATAATTAATTTGATTTTCTACAACATCGGTCCACAGGATTAAAAGAGAAGATATAACTTCTTTTTAGGAGTCTTTGTTATGAAATTACACTCTCCTGATTATAACTTCCCAAAAGATTATTTAATAGGTGTGTGACCTTGGCCAAATTAATTATCTTCTCTGTAACTCTTGTTAGTTATATATATATAAAGTAACAATAATGTTCATGGGGTTGTTGTAAGAAAGAAATAAACCTGTGAGTGTCAAGCCTATAAAGCACTTTCCAACATCTGAAAATGAATATCAGCTATTATTTTTCTATCTGTATTAACATATTTAAAGAAGATGAATTTCAATTAATATAGGGATGAGAGCAAAGAAAAAAGAAAGGTACAAAGACTAATGGTGGCAGTGTCCACTGAACTGCGTTCCAAAGAAGGACATGGGGCCAATAATAGAGTCTGGGTACTTTTTTGGTCCTATTCAAAAGAAGAATTGTGGAGATATAAGTCAGGCAATTTTAGCTGAATAACATTGCATATTTGAGTCCTTTGGGGCTAGATAAACTTTGAAACCCCAAGAGGCATATCTGAGAAATTATTGAAGATCTAACTATAGGGAAAATTACTAGGTTTCTGTTTTGCTGAGCGTGCTAACAGAAGCTAGGAACAAAATTATTTTGGAATATAAACTGGTACCTCAGAGACTATGGAAATTTAAAAAAAAAGAGGAGGAGAAATGAGAATTCTTACCTTTGGAGGAAAAGGCAAGACTTTTTTAAGGAGGATTTTGTAAATTTTTACCATTTTCTTTATGACATAAAACTTTTTATTAAACTCTCTTCTCATAAAATGTTCTTAAAATATTTCTGTCTTGTTAATGCAACTTTGGAGATGTGGTAAAGTGTTGAATCCATCAAAGTAGGTAAAAGGTCAGAACAAAGTCTGCTTATGTAGACATGTCTCTTCTGGGTCATACCTCAATCTTGTCTTGTTGAGAGTCTATGCTCAAAAAAGGCAACATTCTTATGATATATTGACTTTTCATGTGGGTGTTTCTACAGGAAGAGCATGTGCTATTCATGTAATTTGAGTATTTTGGTCTGTGTTTATTTTATTTTTTATTTTAAATGAATAAATCATCTCATTTTGAGACATACATCTCTATGTACTTACATAATGGAATATTACCCAGAAGAGTGTATTTACTCTTTGTCTTCTGAAAAAAAAATCAAGATTGAGAATCTTTAATGTTGAAAACAATGCTCTGGCCAATGTCAAATCCATGAATATAAATTCTAGGAAGCAGGGCTTTTGGTATATATCCAAGAAATAAAACCTTAACCCCACAACGAAATCTCACTCGTATTTCCCTGTGGAAACTGTATGGTAGATACAGTTTGCAGAAATATAGACAGAGTACACAGTAATAACTATAAATATGACAGTAGACTAATATGAGATAAATTTATTAGGTGACGAGAAATGTAATAATATGTTCTTTTATCATAATCTCCTATTAGTTAATTTACTTAATCTTAATCTCCTATTAGTTAATTTACAACAATTACAAAACTAACAGCAATTAGAAAAACTAAAACTACCCTCCCTCCAACATATGAAGCTGTAAGAGACTGTCAGAACAGTGTACTAACAATACTGCATGTGATTCCATCAACAGTTTGCGAAAGGAATTGTTTGAAAGGTGCTATTATATTATATAAAATAAATGATCTTCAACAAATATTTGCTTTTTGAACATGTTATCATAAAAGTCTTGCTCTTTATTCTCCTTTCCTTTCCTTTTCCTTTCCTCCTTCTCTATCCACTCTTCTGTTGTATATTTGATCATCTAATGAATTACTGCTTCAGTGACGTGTACTGGAAACTTAATTTTGTTTCCAATAAAGTTAATATTTTTATTACAAATCATTCATAATGCTGAGGTTAAGCCTCTGGCGATCTTAGAGAAAAAAACATGATTGTGAAATTTTGTACTCCAATAAAATATTCCAAATCATCTTATGTTACTTCAGAATGTTATTCCAGGAAATCAGTTTATCCAAGCTTTTATGTTAGTCAAAAGTATTTTCCAAACTTAATCCTTATATCCCCTTGTGATCATTAGAGCTATATATAATTTTAAAGCTTCAGAGAACAAAGATGCTGTGGGGACATAAATGATCCCTTTTACTAAATGGTTTGGCTTTTTGACATTAGCGTCATTTAAGTGGTGGAGGCAGAGGATAAGGTGTTCAGTACTTTACTTCCAAACATAATACATTTCCCTTTGGAAGCAAAGGAAATTACAAGGAAAAGACAAAAAAAATAGGAGTTTGAAATAGTGGAGATATATCCTCTGATAAATAAAAATATTATGCATATACAATATATGTTATATAATATATAATACAATATATAATAATTAAAACTGAAATGAGTCAGAAGACTCCTAGGACAACTAAATTCGGTTGACAGGAGTGTTTTCACCCTTAATATCTTCTCTTAACCATCATAGATGAATGAAATTGACTATCTAAAAAAATGCATGGCAAAGGAAAGTTATTCTCCAGCAAGAGAATAATTTTGTAGAAATCATAATATACAAATAATAAAATTATCATCAAGATTTTCATTGTTTTAACTGGAAAAATCCAGCAGGATATTTATTACTAATTAATTAATTTAATTATTGAGATATAGGTTATGACATTTCCCATCACTGTGTTCTTATCTCCTCCTTAGATCTACAACAGGAGACTAAGTTGTGTACTCTTGCCAGACCCATTGTAAGTACAGTGACCATCAGAGTGCTCCTCATGCAAAAACTGTAATGTACTAAGGGTCCCAGTTGCTGCACTGAAATCCACTGCTGAGTTTACACTGAGGCCATGCTTTCCATGGGTCACTCCCAGAAAACACTATATTAAGGATGTCTTGTTCCTGGGTAATAGGGGAATCATCTGACAGGCAAATTTGACTCTAGCATTCCCTGTTTACCTTGCTGATCTTCCTTTAGAATTCACTGCAGTCTAAGACACTTTTACTTAAGCTTCCTTCCTTCCTTCCCTTGGTCCACAAGGCACTGAGGACTCCAAGTCATGCCTTGAATACTTGCAACACAGTCTGACAGCATTCCCAGCCTCCTGCAGGTTTCTCCCAATTTTCTTCCACAGGCATTTTTCCTGTTAAATTTATTGTACATATATACCAATTTGATGTCAGATTCTCAGAGCACCTTGACTAGCACATCTAGTCTCTGGTGTAATGAGATGGGACCTCCCCTAACCTACATTTCTTTATTCTCTGGAGCACATTGAATTAAATAAATTATCTGGTACACAATAATCTAAGGCTACTCTCTCAGGCAGGCATGGGTACTAGAATTTGTTTTTCATGCTTGATTATATTATTTTATGTGTGAGGATGACAGTTTCTAGGGTACAATATAAACTGACAGTTGCAATTAATTTCAGTTCCATCTGCTGTTATCTGGGATGTTTAGATGTTTTCTGGGTGCTAAAATTATTGAATAGTTACAGCAAGATATATTTGGAGTGAGAAAGTGTTGGGCAGAGGGTTGGTAAACACTTGTGGAGATGTGGGAGAGAGCACATACATTGCCCTATGCATCTTTTCCATTTGACTGTTCCTGTGTTATATCATTTTACAATAAACTGGTGATCTAGTAAGTAAAAGGTTTCTCTGAGTTCTGTTGAGACACTCTAGCAAATTAACCAAACTGGAGGAGGTCATGGGAACCCCTGATTTATACCTAGTTGGTCAGAAACACAGGTAACAACCTGGACTTGCGACTGGTGCTTTAAGTCCATGGAAGGGTCATAAACTGCCAATTTGTAGCTGGTTGTTCAGAAGCACAGGTAACAGCCTGGGCTTGTGACTGGGGTCTGAGGGGTTGGGGAATAGTATGCAGGACTGAGCCATTAATCTGTGGAATCTGATGCTTTCTTTGGGTAAACAGTGTCAGAAATGAGTTAAATTGTAGGATACCTAGCTGGTGTCCCCAAAATTGCTTGGTGTTGCCCGTGGGGAATCCGCCACACTGGAAATAAGGTGATCAGATCATCAAAATAACATTAAAAGGTGCTTTTTGATTAAGGTACTCTATACATACCAAAATTGTTTTTTCAAAGATCCATATTATCCTCCAACTTTAGAAAACAGTAACATTGTAACATCTCAGTTTGGATATATAACAAAGAAAAGGCTATGTATTAAAATGTTAGAATAGTAATAACTAGATTCCTATGTTCTCTATTTCCATCTTTGCATCACTGGCACAATGCAGAAGGTTTATGTACAATTTTTTCATCGTATAATCTAAAATAATTGTTATATTGAGCAGGAACACTGGTCAGTTTGCCTAGTGCAAAGGTTAGAAAAGCCACCACTAACATTAAGTACACCAAGTTTATGGTGCTAATTTAATATGTCTGTGTTTAGTTATTATGAAGAAAAATAATTCTAAAATACCCCCAAGATTATTACTATCCTATTCATTTCTTAATCTTTCTGTAATTCATGTTAAGCATCTTTCTGGAAACACAGTGAAACACTGAGTAGCTGCAGTTGGCAAGGGGCCTATTATGTCTAGAATTTAGTCTCTTGATAGGGTTCAGACACAGGATTTTATAAATTGAAAGTCATTTTACAATATTTTTATTCATCTGAATGCATTTAGAGATGTCCTTGCTTGCTATTCCTCCTTCCTACAATAAATGTTTCCTATGTTGTCTTCCTCCAGAACATATAGAAGGTTATATTATTGTATTTATTTATTTATTTAACCTACTGAAACGATAAGGCTTGAGAAGGACTTCCACGGTATGCTTCAGTGGCCTTGTTATTTGTAATTATATCTCCATATTTATGTGGCCTAATATATGGCTTGATGGCAATAAAGAGTTATTTGGTTATTTATTTTTCTTATTTCTCCAGAAAACAGTCCACAACAGAACAAGTGAAATTTTCAAATAGTATAATTTTAAAATGTAAATAAAAGTGAATTCCCAATATATTGGAAATATATTTGTTGCTTAATATAATTTAAAAAACACTTTTCTTCCTCTTGATAATTGAAGCTTATTGTTATTATTATTGTTATTATTATTATTTTGCTCCAATCCCTGCATGAGCTGGTTATAAGGATTAGGATACATTTATAAAATATGACATTTTAATAATTGCAATGGAATCCTACTTGAATTTAGAATGGTACCTTTAGCTCTGGCAGAGTCTTTAAATTGGAATACCACAAACTTTGTAGGGATGCAATTTCTTAGAGGAAGAAGAAAAGGGGCATCACAGAGACACACATCATAGATAATGTACCCTGTCACAGCAGTAGTTCCATGGCACAATATATGACAACAGAATTACCTTTGTACCACCTAACTGAGGGATATAATTTATCCAGTCTGAGGAACTGTTGTGACAGGTAATACATTCAGTGCTGCACATGTTGTGCATTCAAATACACAGGCGATGTGTTCACAAGAGCTAACTCTAACAATGAAGCTCTGTTGTTGTTGCTGTAACTGACGAATAATGAGGTTGTTATTTTATGGCAAAAATATTATTATGTATTACCATCTCTAATGAATAAAAAGGGTCTGGAATAGAATTAGCTCTGACAGACAGTGGAGGGGAAATGTCTCAGTTATGTTAGCTGAAAGCAGCTGAGATTTATAGACCACGTATTTCATTACATGCATGATTATGAATTCCACTTAGATTTTTCTAATATTGGAATATCAGGGAAAGATGAATTATATCTGACTTCAGGTATGATTATAGTTAAATCTGAAATATAGGCAAGACTTATCAGAATCACATATTTATGAACAGTAATTAAATTTCACAGGAATTTTCCTGGAAAGCTATACAATTTTCCTAAATTATTCTATACAATGGTTGATTTAATGTTTTTATTTTGAATGTGTGATAGTTAGCACCTTAAATTAATTTCCAAGTTTCTTGTATCCAGTCAATTGGTCACCTGATCAAATAATACTAATGTGCTGCTTTTAAAAATATATAATATTTTTACATTTATAGTCATAAAATATGGACTATATTCCCTACATTGCACAATATATCTTTGTAGCTTATTTATTTTGTACATTATAGTTTGTACCTGTCTTGTCCCTTCCCAACACCCTCTCCCCACTGGTAATTACTAGTTTGTTCTCTTTGTCTGTGAGTCTGTTTCCTTTTTGTTACATTCATTAGTTTCTTTTGTTTCTTAATTATTTTTTAAAATTTTTATTATAATATAGTTGACTTACACTGTTGTGTTAGTTTCAGGTGCACACAAAGTGATTCAGTTATCACACAACTATATGTATATATATATATATAATATATATTTATTTTTTTACATTCTCTTCCATTATAGGCAAATAAAACACATTGAGTATAGTTCCCTGTGCTATGCAGTAAGCCCTTGTTGCTTAATTATTTTATATATAGTAGTGTGTATACTTTAATCCCAAACTCCTAATGTATCCCTTTCTCCTCCCCTCATTTTGGTAACCATAACTTTGTTTTCTATGTCTGTGAGTCTATTTATGCTTTGTAAATAAGTTCATTTATATCCTTTTTTTTATATTCCACATATAAGCAATGTCGTATGATATTTGTCTTTCTCTGTCTGGCTTACTTCACTTAGTATGATAATCTCTAGGTCCATCCATGTTGCTGCAAATGGCATTATTTCTTTTTTTCTTATGGCTGAGTAGTATTCCACTGTATATATATGCCACATCATCTCTATTCATCTGTCAATGGACACTTAGGTTGCTTCCATGTCTTGGCTATTGTAAATAGTGCTGCAATGAACATTGGGGTGCATGTATTTTTTGAATTATGTTTTTCCCCAATATATGCTCAGCAGTGATTTTTCTGGATCATATGGTAGCTTTATTTTTAGATTTTTAAGGAACCTCCATACTCTTCTCCATAGTGGCTGCACCAATTTACATTCCCACCTACTGTGTAAGAGTGTTCCCTTTTCTCTACACCCTTTTCAGCATTTATTATTTATAGACTTTTTGATGATGGCCATTCTGACTGGTGTGAGATGATACCTCATTATAGTTTTGATTTGCAATTCTCTAATAATTAGCAATGTTGAGCATATTTTCATGTGCCTCTTGGCCATCTGTATGTCTTCTTTAGAGTAATATCTTTTTAGATCTTATGCCCATTTTTTGACCAGTTTGTTTGGTTTTAATGATATTGAGCCGTGTGAGCTGTATGTATATTTTAGAGATTAATCCCTTGTGAGTCTCATCATTTGCAAATATTTTCTCCCATTCTGTAGGTTATCTTTTTGTTTTGATTATGGTTTCCTTTGTTGTGAAAAAAAATTTTTAAGTTTAATTGGGTCACATTTGTTTATTTTTGTTTTTGTTTTCATTTCTCTAGGAGATGGATCTAAAAAGATATTGCTGTAATTTATGTCAAAGAGTGTTCTGCCTATATTTTCCTCTAGGAGTTTTATAGTATCGTTTCTTACACTCAAGTCTTTAATCCATTATGAGTTTATTTTTGTATATAGTGTGAGGAAATGTTATAATCTCATTCTTTTACATGTAGCTTTCCCGTTTCCCTAACACCACTTATTGAAGAGACTGTCTTTTAACCATTGTATATTCTTGCATCCTTTTTTCATAGATTAATAGACTCTAAGTGTGTGGGTTTATTTCTAGGGAATCTATTCTGTTCCATTGACCTCTGTGTCTGTTTTTGTGCCAGTACCATACTGTTTTGATTATGGTACATTTGTAGTACAGTTTGAAGACTGGGAGAGTGATACTTCCAATTTGTTCCTTTTCTCAAGATTGCTATGGCTATTTGTGGGTTTTTTTGTGGTTCCATCTAAATTATAGTTTTATTTGTTGTAATTCTGTTTAAAATGACAAGTATTTTGATAGGGATTGCATTGAATCTATAGATTAGGTTGTATGGCCATTTTTACAATGTTAATTCTTCTGCTCCAGAAGCTTGAGATACCTTTTAATTTCTTTGTATCATCTTCAATTACCTTCATAATAGTTGTATAGTTGTTAGATTACATATTTTTCACATTGCTAATTTTATTCAAAATTCTTTCTAATGCAATTTTAAATGTGATTACTAATTTACTTTTACTTTCTTATAGTTCATTACTAAAGTATAGAAAAGCAAAAAAAAAAATATAAATTTGTATTCTGCAACTTTACTGAATTAATTCATTAGTTCTAAAGATTCTACTGTAGACTTCAGGGTTTTCTATATAAAGTAGTATGTGATCTTCAAATAATGATACTTATACTTCTTCCCTTCCAATTTTGTTGCCTGTTATTTCATTTTATTGTCTGATTCCTGTGGCTAAGAATTTTTATATAGATTAAATAGAAGTGTTGAGAGTGGGTATCCTCCTTGTTCCTGAATTTAGAAGAAAGGCTTTCAGCTTTTCACCATTGAGTCAAATGTTAGAACAGTTGTCATAAATGGTGTTTTATTATGTTGTTTTGTTCTTTCTATTCCTACTTTGATGAGAGCTTTTATCATGAATGGATGTAGAATTTTGTTGAATGCTTTTTCTGCATCTATTTAGATGATCATGTGATTTTTAACCTTCCTTTTGTTAATGTGGCATATCACATGGATTGATTTGGGAATATTGAACCATTCTTGACTCCCTGGAACAAATCCAACTTGATCAAGGTGTACGATCATTTTTATGTATTGTTGGATAGGGTTTGCTAATATTTTGTGAGGATTTTTGCTCCTATATTCATCAAATATATTGGTCTGTAATTTTATTTGGTTTTAATGTTTTTGGTTTTATTTATCAAGTATGGTAACCTCATAGAATGAATTTGGGAGTATTTCATTCACTTCAGTTTTGGGGATAGTTTTAGAAACATAGGTATTAGCTCTTCTTTATATCTTTGGTAGAATTCCCTGGGAATCTGTCTGATCCTGGACTTTTGTTTTCTGGGAGATTTTATTGCAAATTCAATTTCACATCTAGTGATTGTTCAAATTCTCAATTTCTTCTTAATTCATTCTTGGCAGGTTGTATGTTTCTAGAAATTTGTCCATTTCTTTGAGGTTGTCCAATTTTGTGGCATTTAATTGTAGAATTCTCTTTTGATTGTTTTTGTATCTCTTTTATTTATTATTTATTTTTATTTATTTATTTATTTATTTTGCAGTATGTGGGCCTCTCACTGCTGAGGGCTCTCCTGTTGTGGAGTACAGGCTCCAGACGTGCAGGCTCAGCAGCCATGGCTCACAGGCCTAGCCGCTCCATGGCATGTGGGATCTTCCTGGACTGGGGCACGAACCCACATCCCCTGCCTTGGCAGGCAGACTCTCAACCACTGAACCACCAGGGAAGCCCTCTCTTTTATTGGTAGTTATTTCTCCCCTTTCATTTTGTTTGTCATTTTATTTTATTTTATTTTGCTTATTTGGTCCTCTTTCTTTTCTTCTTGGTGAGACTGGCTAAAGGTGTATCACTTTTGTTTATCTTTTCAATAAAACAGGTTTTTGTTTCATTGCTCACTTCTACTTTTTTGTGTGCTTTATTTATTTGTGTCTTCTCTGATCTTTATTATTTCCTTCCTTCTGCTGACTTTGGATTTTGATTGTTCTTATTCTAATTCCTTTAGGTAGTCATTTTTGTTGTTTACTTGAGATTTTTCTTATTTCTTGAGGAAGGCCTGCACTGCTATACATTTCCCTCTTAGAACTGCTTTGATTGCATCTCATAGATTTTTTAGAGTTGTGTTTCCATTTTCATTTGTTGAGGTATTTTCTAACTTCCTTTTTGATTTCCTCATTGACCTATTGTTTTATTAGTAGTATGTTGTTTACCTTCTATATATTTGGGCTTTTCCCATTTTTCTTTTCTGTAATTGATTTCTATTTTCATACCGTTGTTCAGAAAAAAAATGCTTATTGAAATTTTATCCTCTTAAATTTGTTGATATTTCTTTTGTGTACTAGCATGAAATATATGCTGGAGAACATTCCATGTGCACTTGTAAATAATCTGTATTCTGCTCTTTTTGAACACAGTATCTAGTAGATATCTGTTAAATCCAAATGTTCTGTTGTGTCATTAAAGACTACTAGTGCCTTATTGAATTTCTGTCTGGATGATCTGTCCATTGATGTCAGTGCAATGTTAAAGTCCCTTACTATTATCATATTGTTGATTTCTCCCTTTATTTTTGTTAATATTGGATTTAAATGTTTAGGTGCTCCTGTATTGCATGTATATATGTTAATGAATGTTATATCTTCTTCTTGTATTGATCCCTTTAGCATTCTTGATTGCCCTTCTTTGTCCTTTGTTATAGTCTTTGATTAAAGTCTATTTAGCCAAATATTATTATTGCTACTGCCACTTTCTTGTCATTTCTATTTGCATGAAGTATCTTTTCTATCACCTCACTTTCAGTCTGTGTGTGTACACTTCAGCTTTGAAGTGAGTCTCTGGTAGGCAGCATATAGATGGATCTTATTTTTTCCCAATCAGCCACCCTATGTCTTTTGATTGGAGCATATGCACGTATTGCCACTTTATTACTTGTTTTCTGGATGTTTTTGTAGCTCTTCTCTATACACTTCTTCTTTTTGTCTCTTCTCTTGTGGTTTGATGACTTTATTTAGTAGTATCCTTGAATTCCTCTTGTTTTAGTTTCTGTGTATCTATTGTAGGTTTTTTATTTGTTGTTACCATGGGGTTTGTATAAGTTGACCTATATCTACTTCTTTTAAAATTGTCATTTAAGTTGAAACAAATTCTGAAAGATACAACTTTTACTCCCCTCCCCCACACTTTGTGTTTTCAATGGCATGTTTTACAGCTTCATATTTATCCCTTAACTTTGTTTCTTGTTACTATAGTGGCTTTTACAAATTTTTGTCTTCTAATCTTATTAATGGCTTATTTAAGTGGTTGTTTCTCAGTCCTTTCTTAGTGGGATTTTTACTTTCATATACGTTTTTCTTTTCCACTTAGAGAAGATTCTATCATTTCTTTTAAGGTAGGTTTAGTATTTATAAACTCTATTAGTTTTTGTTTGTCTGAGAAGTTCTTTTCTATTCCTCTATTCTAAATAACAATCTTCCTGGTTAGAGCATCTTAGGTTGCAGCTTTTTCCTTTTCAGCACTTTGAATAAGTCATGCCACTCTCTTCCATCCTTCAAAGCTTCTGAAGAGAAATCAGTTGATAGTCTTATGGGGTTTCCCTTATATATGACTCATTATTTTTCTCTTGTTGTCTTTAAAATTCTCTTTTTAACTTTAACTTTTACCATTTTAATTATGGCATGTATTTGTGTGTGTCTATTTGGGTTCTTGTTTGGAACCCTCTGTGCTTCCTGTGCTTGGATATCTGGGACATTTCAGCCATAATTTCTTCAAGTATATTTTCAATTCCTCTTTATCTTTCTTCTCCTTCTTGGACCTGTATAATGTGAATGTTGGTAGACTTAATGTCATCTCAAATATCTCTTAAACAGTTCTTATTGTTTTTTAATTTATATTTATTTTTGCTGTTTGATTGGATTATTTCCATTATTGTATCTTTCAGATCAATTCTGCATCTTTCTGTATCACCTTGTCTGTTGTTCCTTCCTTCTAATGTTTTTGTTTGTTTGTTTTTACTGCAGTCATTGAATTCTTCATTTCTTTTGGGGGCTATTTTATATATTCTAGTTCCTTATTAATTTTTTTGTTCTGTTCATCTATTCTTTTTCCCAATTCTGTTAAGATTTTTATTACCAATGTTTTGGGTTCTATATCTACTAAATTGTTTATTTCTCTTTCAGGGGTTATTTTTCAGGGGTTTTCTCTTGCTCTTTCAGTTGAGAGCACTTCCTCTGCCTTTTTATTTTGCTAAATTTTCTCTGCCTCCATGACTTTATGTGAAAGGGTTATCTATGATGTCTTAGAGGTGTGTTCTTATGTGGGAGACTGCATAGAGGCTGCTTGTGCCTATTGTCTTTCATAGGAGATCTGGATTTGACATGGATGGAAGACATGTCTTTTCTCTGGATGTGCTGGCAGCTATCACCTTAGTAGGGTATGGGGAAGAAGATGGAGGTGCTAGAGCTGAAGCTGTGTGTGAAGTGGGACTTTCCCTTGCTCAGTGGCTGTCATCTCCCTAAAGTGGGCAGTGTCTGATCCCAAGTTGCTGGAGCAGAAGCCCTAAAATTCTGGCCTGACTTATGCTCAGTTCCCTTTAATTTATAATGTAAGGATGGCTAGTATGGGACCTTGGTTCATGTCACCTGCAGACAGACATTTCAGCTGGCTCCAATGTACTGCCTGTGCATATGACCATAATTGTTTCTCCTGCTCTGCTCAGACACAGCTTTGAGTGTAAGTACCCTTTGTCCCTCATAGCTGATCACTTCCCCAACCTCCACTGCCCACACCCTGTTGTGAAACTACACCTCAGGACAGCAGCAGCCCATGTGGACTCTTCACATATGTCAGAGATTGAGCTGTGGTGATGCAGCTGCCATTAGAGTTTTAGGGTGCTTCTGATGTGCCACTTAAACAGCAACAGTGTCTGCTGCCACTCCACCCAGTTACTCCCCAGGACCAGGTCACCTCTGCATTCCATAGCTGAGTCTCCTCCCCAGTCCTGGCTGACCCAG